>NC_134182.1:16132673-16432673 GCF_964188355.1 Buteo buteo
CAGGATTTGATTGGTTTTACAGTAGCTTTCTTCATGGGCTAATCTGTCAAACAGGTTACAGGTATTGGCAGGAGATGAATGGATATACCTTGTGAACAAACTACATAATTCCCAGTATCAGCAAAAACTAAATAAAAATAGTTATCTCTTAGGCAACTCAGTTCCCATATTGAGTTTACTGCACGTCTGGCAAAATTTTTTTGGTACAAGAAAAGAGGATGGGCAAAACTGATCACCCTAGATAGAATTAGAGAACTGGCCTTTTTGGTAGAAGCACAAACTTACATCTAGTGACCTGGCTTTGGCAGATTTAAAAACTTAGAACCAAGGGCTCATCTTCACAGCAATTAAGCATACCAGATTATCACACTTAGAGTGTGGAAGAGTAAAGGCAGGAATTTTTTTACAGTAATGAGTAGGAACTGCCAACCACGAGGACAATGAAGTATTTATGTGGCTATATAAATTGATTTGGGGTTTGGCAGATCACCTTCTGAGTAAAGGCAGAAACATGCATGCTCAAGTTCACAATCCAAAAAAGCTGCCTCTTGGGCTCTCTCTACATCAGAAGATGGTTCCAATTGTATCAACCATCATTTATGTAATAAATAATATTTAATAGTGGCTTATTTTGATTACCAGACAATTTATGTTTGCTTTAAATTGTCATAATCACAGTGTGTCCATTTGTATCCATGTAAAATTGTACAGCTTTTGTACTTTGACACGATTTCATCTTTTGTTAACTGAGAATACAACTGTCTTAATTTAATTTTTTTTAAGTATTTAAGCATTATTGTCATTAAAAATTAAAAACTAGGAGCCTAAAACTTTGGCTGCTTAATCCTGATTCCCATTGAAATGAGTGGGAGAAACTTGCATTTCCCGCAGTAGGGGGTCTGACTTCTTTCTCAAAGACGTGAATCTGGATATAGAATATAGGATACCGAAGACAGGAATAAGCATGCTGTTTGAGAAGGTACTCTGGGAGCTGCTTTCTGATAAATCTGTACCAGTTCTGCCACTTTCAAGCTGCTTTTGTGATGTGTGAACAATTTTATAGTTATTCATTACATTTCTAAATGTTTATGGTATTCTGGATAATTTTTAATGTAGTCGAAAATCTTAATAAGTCATTAGTCTTAGGCAAAAGATTTGTGTCTCAATGTGCATACTTCAAAAGTTTTGAATTAATATTTTAAAATTTATTCTTTAATCTTTATGCTGTTTTTCATTTAATCTTTCTTGATCTATATATTCAGTGACAAGTACATTCATGTTTTGGAAAGGGAGGGTGAGATTTTTATTCTAGTAAATTCAGTGAACACATACCAAATTTATTGAAGTCAGGAATTAGCCAGGCTCTATCTGAAATCCTTTATGTGGATGACATAATGTAATATTTCTGTGATGGAAGATCATAATGTATATTTTGTTTTCTGATTCATTTAGTTTACCAGTAAATCTGAGGCTCTCCTGCTGAAAGCCCGTGTTCTTATTAATCATTTGGCATTTGGCTATGATAAAAGGTAACGTAATTATTGTCTAACTATTAAATATCTTGCCCAGAGTCTAAAAGTACCTAATAAAAATATTCTAATCACCAAAACATTTTTTTTTCTTAAATGTGATCTCTGAAAGATTCCTGTTCATGGACTTTGACTCCTGTGTCTCAGCTGCCTATCTCTGCACAGGACAGTGATAACTCCTTGGTTTTGATTCCAAAACTGATGGATTAGAAACATGGTTACCACTAGTATTGAGTAGATTTTTATTTGCATTTATTTGTAGGCAAAGCCCAGTAAGAGTCTAGTCTTTGCTAGAATAATGTAATTTTTCATTGATTGCTAAATGCTCACTTGATACATTTTCTTTTTTTCTGTTTAGCAAGTCTGTATCGGTGGATCACAGCAAACCTCTATTTATACCAGCAGGCCTGGATTCACTGAGCCAAATAGGTTAGGTCATTTCCTGTTCATTTTGTTTGTTGCTTAATTGTTTTTGAAAACGAGAAAAAAAATTTAAGCAAATAAAAAAAAAAAATTATAGCACATCAGCAGCAGTTTTAACAGATTATTGAGGGAAATGGCTTAGAAAGTTTAAAATTATCATTCAGTATTTATGTTATTGAGAATTACTTGTGCAGGTTTGTCAGACAGTTTAATAAAGTATTGGGACTACTTCAAATAGTAAAGTACCAACAAGCTTAAATCTGAAAGAAAATATAATGTACAGTACCACTCAGCTCATTTCATGGTAGGAGATCAATGTTTTTTCAAACTTGTGGCAGCTTGTCACTGTAGAAGATAAAATATTAAATTAGATAGATCATTATCCAAAATGATTTGATAATTTATGTTGTTATGACAACATACTTGTATCACTTTGTGCTATGCTGTAATCCTTAGGACCACCACCTGCCTCCGATAGCGATATCGGAAAGATGCGTGCAAACACACCTTTGGAACTGTGGAAAAAAGTATTTGAGAAAACATTTCCTCCCAAGGTCAGTGTTTACATGTCTGCTGCACAGCTTCTTTTCACACAGAATAGTAGTAATATCACTACTAATTTTTTTCTTTCAAGCCTGGCGACTGGAATTTCAGTCTCACTTAGCAGTTTGTTTCTTCTAACCTTTTTAATTCATAAATTTTTAAAAGATACAGATTTGTATGTAGTAGTGCTTTGATCATTAGCTTCTACATCTCCAGTCACCTTCCTAGATTTAGTAATAATGGAAGTACTGATGTAACCCTCTGTTTTTTTCCAAAGTTATACCATTGCCTTTCATTATATTGAGACACAAGCTATACTCGGTGTTTTTGGAGTTTTATAAGGTCACATCCCCTAATATCTAAACCAAATGACAATGATGTTCCAAGAAGAGAGCTCTTCCTGGCTGCAGCAAGCTGCTGGTCCTTGTTCTCCTAGAGCATGAGGCTTTGAATGAGGCAAGTGTGTTAGAGTACCTTGCCAAAATCCGTCATTTTGCTCTGGGAAGTGTTTGGATTTGCAAGGTAGTTGGAATCCCTTGGCGCCTATGTAGTGATAAATCTTGCACATATTTCAGAAGTTTCTGGTCCCAAGAGGCAAACCCCCAAATACTTCTTTTCAGTAAAAGTAATTGCTGTTGTTAGGAAATCAAAATTCTTTTCTATTTGACCTGAGCAAATACAGGCTGCTGCTTTCTCCTTGTGTACTAGACTGTATCACAGTTCTCTAACCCTGTCCATTTCCTGCTCTACAGCTTACCTGGGCAGGCAAGGAGGTCAATCAGGGCTGTGAAACTGTCTCTCAAATTATGGTGCACAAACTGCGCTTTTTCTAATTTTCAGTCTATGGATCTCCATCCTTGGTGAGAAGGAATCTGAATTTATTCTTTCCCGCTCACTTGACTGCTACATATCAAAGCCTGCAAATTATTTCAGGTGGTTTGTGACCAGAATAAATTATCACTAAGATGCCGTTCTCAGTACAGTATGCCCCAACATGATAAATACTAAACTTTACTTTTCAGAAACTATACAGAGCTGTTATTTTTCATGTTAATTTTCCTCATAGCCTTTTTAGAACACAATAAACAAACATTCCCCCCCCACCCCCAATAACTGCTGTACTCCTCCTGAAGCAGCTGGAGAAATGAATGTATTTCTCATCTTGCAAGCTCCATCAGTGTTCTAAGGTATCAGTCTAAAGAAGATTTAAAGATTTTCCAAGTAGATTCTCAGTCTTCTGTTTTGGTTCCAAAATATGCTTTAAACTTTAAAGCTATTTTTATGCATTGTAAATTTCTTTTTCCATCACCTCATCTAATAGTGAGTCTAATTCTGCTTTATTTTATTCTATCATTTGTATGATTGCCTTCTTGCTACTTTCTGTTTGTTATGAGTAAGGAGAAAACTGCAGGACAACATTTTAAAAAAAGTTCTTTATTTGATAGTGTTTCTTTCTATTAGTGTATTTGCTTCTTTGGAAGTAAAGTTATAGTTCCTTCAACGTTAGTAAATGAAAATTCAGGTATTTGGCAAAAAGATAGTAATCAATTTCTCAGCTATCGAAGTAACGCTTCTGGTAACCAGAACTGAATTCTAGCAAGAGTAACCTTAACTATGCCCAAATGTCATGGGCCAGAAAGGATATTTTCATTTTGAGGAGAGAATAATAAACAACTACCAAATGAGAATATTTTCTTTCCTTTAAGATCTAACTGCATTATTACTTTCTGATCATTTTACCAATGTTAAGATTTGGGGGTTTTAATCTAATCTGTGTCCTATAGCACAGAATTCTTCTATAAATGCAAGATTTTAATACATTTGTATTAAAAGCAAATACTTCCATTAGATCTGCAGCATGGCATTTTCTTGTTAAAAGAACAGAAGATAAAATGTATACTTGGGGTTTTGTCATTTCTTCTTTTAGAGTTTCTGTGATTTACAAGATACCAAGAACCCTGCACAGGATTTACAATACGTCGAGTATGAAGTCGATATCATGAGAGCTCAGAAAAACCAGGTGTGTGGTAGTTCTCCAACTGTGGTTCACAGTCAGGTATTCCGGAACAACCAGCATTGCTGAATTAATTGTAGAATACGCTCATAGTTTTGCCTTTAAATAACTTCAACTTCCGTTTTCAGCCTAGGAGTTGGTTGGGTTTTTTTTCCATTGGTACACTTCTAGCCAGTAGAGCATTGTTAGATCTCAAAGTTTTGGCTCTGTGGTTTCTTTAGAAATGAATAATCCAAATTTTCCCTTTCTTTTCCAGAATTATTCACTAAAATAATACTGAAGCAAAGCTGTGAAGCTTTCTTGGCAGTAATTTTTTCACTTCTGCATCCTGTACTCTCATTTGGGTGTTGGCTAGCAGAAAGTCTAGGAAGTGGTATCAAGGTTTGGGGTGGGGGCTGTTTACTTCTTATATTTTTGTCTTTCTACTTCAAAACTATTTAAACTGGAAAGGTACTGAGATGATAATATTTCTGACTTGAGTTTGCAGGCTATGTACTTTTTATCTTAGAGTGAACAGAGTTATTCCACAGAGTGATATTTGGCTTACCCCTGAATTCCAGGAAAGACCTTTAGTGGGGAAAGGGCCTTTTATTTTTTCTTACTAATTTTGAAGTGTTTCTGCATTTCCCTACGCTTGTGGTGAATTAATTTTACAGAAAAAAAATCTATGGCAAACTAGATGAAGTTCAGAACATTGCCTTATAGATATCAGTGTATAACATCACGTGAGTAGAAATACTGTATACAGTCTTCATTGATATCATAGGTATGGGTCTGTTAATATCAATCCAAGATTTGTGTATTTTTCTGTGTTTGGAAGAATCATTACATACTGAGTCTGGAAACTCTATTTCGTATAGATTCATCTGTTTCACACACACAGAAAATTGTTTGCTAGAATGACTGAGAAATGTTCCACTCTATTCTCACAGCTTATATGTATGTGAGCTATTTGTACACCGTTTAATTTCTTTGTGGACCAAGTTACTGTGGTTAAAGGAGGTTTTTCTAAGAGTGCTTTAAGATGATGGATTGTACCAATCTAGATCTCACATGCTTTTACAGACCCCCACTCTTAAGATGAAAGGGAGTTTTATTGAATCGCACTGCAGTTCATCTCAACTAACCCTAAAATACCATAGCAAATTTCATCTTTTTGCATGCTTGTAAAAGAAAGCCAAAGGATTAGATTATTACTGCTGTCTCTGTCAAGTTTTTGTAGAGTTTAGTTGGATTGCATAAGGCAGTAAACCCATAGTTACCTGATCCAAAGAAATACATTAATAATGTAAAAGAATAAAGCAATTTCAAGAATCCCCTGCAGTCTTTGAACTTGCATGTTACCTGTAATATCCTGTTGATGTAGGCATCAGTTCTGAATTTTGGTTACATCAAGAGCAGTCTTAGAAATCATTAAAATTTGTAAAGCACATTGCTTTTGGAATTTATAATGTAATCTCATACCCAGTGTATCTATATATCTCAAAATAACTGTATGGTGTACTAGGTTTGTTATTTTTAGATAATACTTATGTCTTGCAAAAGAAGATACTGGTATGTGTTGATTAAATCATACAAGAAATTATTAATTTTTTGGTTTTAAACAAAAGAGACAGGCTTTTAGAATCTTAATCAGTTCAAGGGCATTGCAAACCAGTAGCTTCTTTCAGTTGGACTACTACAAGTAATTTGAGCATTAAAGAGAAAATTACTTTCGTTATCTAGAGCTATTTCCTAAACTTCTCTATCATGAAGTTCAATTTTTACAAGATTATTTGCACATTATTAAAATGTTTTATACTTCAAGACTTTCATTCAATTTTGAATGCACCAAGATAGCAATATACATCTAAAAGAAAAGAATTCTGTAGTTGCAGTGATTCTTGAAGTGTCTTTGGATTTCCCAGTTATACAAAAAGTGGCACAAAAATCCTGTTTTTAAAGGAAGATTTTAAATGCATTGTAAGTCTAACATTCTTTATAGAGCTCATGATATCTATTGCTTAGGAGGAACAGTATATTAAGATGTTCAATATGCAACATGTTGCTAATGGGACATAATGCAAAATGAAAGTTTCGTATGACAACAGCATATATTTTAAAATCACTGAAGTGCATGTTACTATTTCCCTTGGTTACTTTCAGTTAATTAATATGCCACTTTGGACTCTAGGTGATAACCAGTTTGCTTTTTTATCTCAAAGATAAGCTTTAAAGGCAAAACAGACACAAAAACATAGCAACTGAAACAAAATACAGCCCCTGTCACTGAGTCTGATAGAAGAACTAGCATACCTGACTGACTCAGTCTTCGTCAGAACTGCTCAATAAAACTGTAATAGATTATAGATAACTGGCAAGCTATTAAATCAATTCCAACTTTGTAACCTTGATTAAAGGGTTTCTCTGCAGCTAGGGTTTGTACACTCTAGCAGAGTAAAAGGTTAAATTCTCAAGTATAAAATTAGAAAACAGTTTTTAAAAAAAGTACAGAAACAAGAAAGTAACTGGCTTACTCCCATGTACTGTCAGCTAGTATTTACGAGATGCTTTTTTGGCTGTAGAAGTTAAGACTCCAGCTCATCAGCATTCTGCCACAAAAGTGTTTTCTTTTAGACCATATAATTTTGCCTCCTTAACATTTTCAGAGTTAACTATGAGATGTACCACTCTATTTCTAGACCTTTTTGCTCTGGAAAGCTGTCTGAGGCTACCTTTTCCTCACTGTACCTTTGTTCAAGAGCACATCTCTCTTTCTCAACTATGTCTTTTCTGAATTCTTTTCCTAGTTCTTACCCTACAGACATACACTGTGTAGGTTTATATCAGATAGTGCTCTTGCAATTGTTTACTGCTTTTTCATTCTCTGGAGTTAAGCTCTGAGAGAGAGAATACAGCACCAGGGGACCTTTTTGGAATTTATGTTTTTAATGTATATCTTAACTAGCAGATTCTCTCCAGGAATTACTGGAATTTTGTGCTCTTTGCAGGGCTTTCAAGATTGAAGAAAAACATTCGTTTTGCATATTTATTAGGCCTTAAACGTGAAGCTTGCTGTTAACTCTTCATACAGTCCATGTATAACATAAACAACATGGCAAACTTGTCATCAATTTCTCCATTCTCTGCTAGCTTTTTGACTTGTGATGCTTTAAGGTCAACTTAATTTCATTTTAGGTACACACATAACTTGAATAAGAGTGAGATCTTTTAAAACAATATTGTTGATAGAGCTGCACATATGCCACCTGCATCTGTGAGCACCTATGAGTGCATGAAAGTCTTGTTCCTTAGTTCCTTCTAAGTGTTTGTGACAGTGAGACGGCACATGGGGGTGTCTTCTCTGTTTCCTTTAGAAATGCTCTCTACCACAGAGGCAAGTACTCTAAGATGTCTTCTCAGAGGTTTTTGTTTGTTTCAGGTCTTAGCTATCATGTTATGCTTTGTACTGCTAATACTTAAAATAGGTCTTGGACCTTTTTCATCTGGACATTTGACTGCAGCTTCATTCATTGAAGCAAATGATGAAGCTAACCTTGAGCTCAAAGAATTGGTTAGCCTCCCAGTCAGGTCCTTAGGAAGTCAGTGTCACACAATGCCAAAGTCCACAATTACTTGGTCCTTGTTACACAGAAGTATTTCTTTAGGGCTTGGTGCCAGTTTTAAGGGAAGCCTAATGCCATAAAGTATACTAAAAAAAAAAAAAAAAAAGTAGATGCCTGGTGTAGTTTGGTGTCAGCTAACAAGAAGTAATGGAAGCAGATCTCAATGAACAGGGCTGTAACTGTTAAGACTTTAGCAAGTCATGAACAGAAGAAGGGAAAGTTCTATAAGATCTCGCAAGGAAGCATAGTCCTATTTCCCCTAAATTAGGAGTAACCTAATTAACCATGTCACTCACAACTAAAAGTCAATTCAGTGTCAGATCCACAGCTGTCTGTTTGAGGTGGGGACTGTGTTGGCCAACAGAAAGAGCCATATTTTTTTCAGCATACTTTGCTGACGTGACCATATTGCAGAACTTCAGGAGACAATTTCAATCTCATTCAACAAAAGAGAAGATTACATGTTGTGCAACAAACCTCCTTGGTCAGATCAGTGTTACTGGGCAGAGAAGTACAACAGGCACCTTAACATGGGTAGCAGAGCAGTAGCATCTTTCTCCAGAGGGGGAGAGGTGCTAGTCTTCATATTGAGGAGAAAAAGTTATTTAGGATGTTTACTCAGCTGCCAAGAATAAGCTTTCTTGTTTTCACAAGAAAGCGTGTCCAAATGGGTACAAAAGATTTATTTTATGTTTTTTTTAAACCAACTTAAAGAGCGTTATTAGAGCACTGTTATTAAATCTCCTACTGAAGTTTAAGTAAGTGCTTAAGATTTTTAATCCTTGCTTCAGTACTTGGTTATTTTCACCACATTCCAGATTGAGGGCACTTTCAGTAAGAGACTGCATGAAAAATAAAGTTAAAAGTCATATCAGTCCCTCAGAACTGAGGAAATGAAACAATTAAGGCTTTTCCTACAATCTTAATTTTTCCTCCTTGTTTGTAGACATTATAGTATTGTCTTTAATTACATGATCATATACTATTTTGCTGATGTCTCAATTCAATTGTTCAGTATTTCTTTTCATCATCCTTATTCTTTGTGTACCTTATTTCTCAACCTGCCATTCAGACACTTCAATGAACACAAAAGTATTAATTTTTTTTCACTGAGAATGTGTGGTACTGTTATCTTCTCTGAGTGCCTCACAAACATCAGTTAAGTCTTTCTTCCCAATCCCTTTATGAGATTAGGTGTGATCTGCTCCATTTGACAGATGAAGAATTTATAGAAACACAGAAATACAGAAGCATTAAGGTTAAAAAAAAAATTAAAATCTGCTTTATACTAGTGTTGAGACATCTAGGACAAGTTGCTAGCACTAATAATGTTTACATTGAAAGTATATTTAAATTGCAGGAGTTAATTCTTTGTAAATCTGATCTGTGCCTCATACACTTGGTACAAAGGAAGCATAATGCTAGTGTGAACATTTGGCATACTTTGAGATACATTCTTTCATAGGATCTTCCTTCAGTTTGGGGAGAGGATCTCTTAGCTGATTGTATAGTTATAGTATATTCCAGGAGTCTGCTTATGTTTGTAGTATAGGACTTTATGAGCAGGAAGGTACACTTTTTCAAAAGGTTCTCTGGACTGATCTTTAAACTGCATTTGAGAGGTTTTTCCATTACATTTCTGACTGATGGGGATTTATTTTACTCTGTTTTGCATGAAAACTAAAGAAGTGTACTTTCCTGACAGCATTTTTTCTCCTGAATCACTGAATCTGTTAAAGATTATTTTTTATAAATATCCTTCCATTTCATCCCTTTTTCTTTCTTTCATTCCTCATTGTTTAAATGCTAGTCTTACCTAGATATGTCTCCAAAACAAATATTTATCTTTTTGTTCTGTACTTCTGTATGTAGTGGAATAGCTATACAGTTTTAATGTATACTGTGGTTTTAGATACTTTGCATTTCTGTATTGTTTTGAATTGCCTTTACACTGAATTGCCTTCTAGCTAGCTAAAATTACAGCAAAATAAATTCTGCTAAATTATTTGCCTCTTTCTTGAAACAGTTTAGTCAGATGACAAATCTGTAAGGCTAATTATTTAGGCAATACCTGTAGACACGACCTCCAGACAGCATTGTCATTATATGTAAAACTTCATTGTCTAATTTTACCCTTTCCTGTAGCCTTTGAGATAGATAGATAGTTGTTAGAATTGAAATTATTTACTTAGCATAAACCAGGTTACATGTGCTCCCTAAACCATCACAGTATTCTTTCTATTCCTAACTGTTGGCATGTTTCCAACAGTTCAGTATGTTCCAAGATCATAATTACTTTATATTAATAATGAGGGAGTGAAAATACTGAGTAAAGACTGGCTTAGAGAGAGAACAGTTCAGAAGTACTAGAGCTGTATTTAATAATGCAACTTACTAGATTTAGACTAGACACAATATGTTCTGTGTCAGCCATCTATGAGTTACTCAACTGTAAAACTAGACTCCTGCAAGTATCATAAAGGATATGCACTAATTAAAAATCCTCTTCCTGCTCATAAATCTGTGGTGCTTTCTGAAAATTTTGCACTGCTAACAAAGTTGCTGAAGTTATTTCCTGAGAGAGAGAAAATCCCATTTATTATCTCCATACAATTTTTAGGTGATTGTTTCTTTGTTGCTCTGCCCTTTATTTTCTTCTTCCTCCCTCTGTGCTCCAGATTGAGAATTAGTACTTCTATTAAATTCACCTGGTGTGAATTTTGTTATTTTTGTCAGTTCTGGTATCTGTATACCTACAGTGAAACCTCCCTTACTTTGTCAAGTCCATTCTATTAAAAATCAGAATATCAATCATATAAAGCACATGCCCACTTTTAAAGGTCTTTGCTACATTTATACTAATCACTGGTTTATGTCCACTTCTTTTCCTGATCTAAGTAAGGTATGATGACTTTTTTTGTATTGCAAGCAGGTCTAACAGTACCTCATTAGAGTATCATATTCCTGCAAATACACTGGAAGCCTTCATATTCTTAAATGAATGAAAAGCAATCTTAGTGCTTTCTAAATTAATTTTTGCTGAAAAAATCTTCAGAAATAATTTCTGACAGTATGCACCACTACATAAAATTTGGAAGATGAAATTGTTATTTGGTAACATTGCTAGAACCTTTTATTATAGGCTTCAAAATTCCCAGTAGCACTTTAGACTGAAATGAGGTAATTTGTCTACCTTGGTAGTACTCAGCTGATGTCAAGTATAGCACAATGTAGACTGCTTCATCTTTCATACCTAATTAGCTTTATGTATACCTCCAAAACTTGAGCCTCTGTTTGCTTTTAATAATCCAATTACTATCTAGAAGATGCATAATTTTAACTACCACATTGGGCTTGCATTTTATTTTTACACAGAGATGCTAACTTTTCAATCTACTAAACAGTAGCACCTGAAAGAATATTTTAACTACTAATTGAAAACCAAAACAAAACAGAAGTAAAGGCATGGCATCATTGTCTGTCATGAGTAATACACTTCCTGAAAAACCTCAAACAATGATGAATAACATTTCCACAAATATCCAGTACTATGGATTGAATAGATATGGTATGACAATTTCCTAAACATCCATTACATTCCTCTAAAATATATTTCTGCTTACTGCTTTCTGGACAAGCCTGTGTTCTGCAGGGGTTTCTGAGGTCCACTGGTAGCTCTCTAAGTTATCACACTGGTGACATATAAACTTACAGAAGTTCATTTCAGTTCTGCTCTTAAAAAAAAAAAAAAAGGTAGGCTTTGTTCTTTTGTTCTTCTAGTTTCTTTTCTGTAATCTTAAGGAACTACCGATCCATTTTGCTTCTTGAAAGGCTCTGACTTCATGTGTGTGAAACAGTAGTTTCTGTTGGATAATTCCGGTTTCTGTTTTTAAAACACATGTAGTGTTACATTTCTGCATGTTCATAGGGAGCCTGGTTTCTCAAACTGAATGTCTAAGACAAAATTTCTTCTTCCCTAGAAAGTATCTAGGTATAAATAAATAAATAAAATCCAGCTCCCTATATGAGAACAAATGTGACAAAATTTATAGCACTTTTAGTATAATTTTGTTAAAGATAAAAATATATATAGTACATTTTTTCTACAGTGAAAAATGTTTGTACATGCTTTAAAATTTCAAGTGGCTAATGTATGTATCTTATAACTTTTAGTCATGAGGAGATTAGATTAATATGTATGTATGTTTCTGTTTTAGGAACTTGAACAATACAAAAGAAATGCCTCTAAATCCTGGAAGGAAATGGATTTGGACTCTGATTGATGACCTGCTATAGGTGTCTTCAGTTTAACATTTACAAAATTACTTTAATCATTTTAACATTACACTAGCAATTTAATCTGATGCAGTAGAAAACATACAATATGAAACTACAAAATTAGTATTTATTAAGCATTCCTGTTATTATTTTTAATAAAAAGAGCTGTTTATTCATTCAGTTCAAATTTAACTGTATCTTAGTACTGACATAAGAGTTTTAAAAAGTGGTGAGAAAGGAATTCCAGGTTGGTCAGAGATGGATTTGAATATGAAGACTGGCATTAGTCAGTTCTACCTATTTTATAATACATTATCATCTGGTTTATTTTCGAATGCTTCTGCCCTAAACATGTATTTAAATACAAACAAGTTTTCACACCCAAAATATGAAACTGCATAGTAAAGTGTGCTAGGCATCTTTTCCTAGTTCTTTGCATATATAATTCAAAAAGCAAAGCTTAAGAATATATTTGCGTCATTGTTTGATGTATTTCAATAGGACAGGTCCACAAAAACTGGCAGAATAAAGTGGAATTAAAACCACATTTGACCTGAACTCAGAAGTTTGCTTTATCTCTGTTTCAGTATCATAGAGTTAATATGGGAATTATTTCTTGCAATATATAATGTTGTAATAACTTTGCACAAAATTTAGAAGACAGACATTTCTGTCAAATATTCAAATGCTAGGAAGTCAGTCTAATCAATTTGACAGATACTTGGTTAATGGTAGAAGTATAATTGATTCACATTCAGCCTAGGCTGGTGAAATGCTAGCCTAAACTAGGTATAGGTTTTTGTCCATGGACACCTCACTAGTATGAGATGTACTGTTTTGAAAATAGGCAAGACAAGATCTAGATTAAAGCCAGAGGTGTCTTTTGAGAGCTAAGACTTGTCAGAGAGTCAATGTCTGAACAGTCACTTGGCAGACCAGAGCATAAGAATGTTCCCTGGTGAGCAACCCTACATGCACATAAAAATGGGAAAGACAAACTAATGTGGTATCTTTCAAGCTCTTTAAAGTTATGTGTTATTTTAAACGTATTTGTTCACCAAATGTTTTTCTGATATAACATTTTTATCTCAGAATATTATACATAAAGATATTACAAAAAAATGTTGGCCTCGCACTTAAGTGAAGAACTTGCATTAACTCAAGGATTTCAAATTCTTCGTTACAAAGTGCATAATTTCAAAACTATCAAATTAAACTAATTATATTATTATGGAATTTCAAGATACAAATGTACTTACTTTTTTGAAGAAATCTCTAGCTATGCCTCTGTAATAAATTTCTTCACTGAATACGAAAAAGTTACAAAATTTAGGAATTCTATGTCTGTTAGGCCTTCAATTTTGAGAGGTAGTTATATTTATTAAATGGATAAATTAGTCTCTTTGGGATGTTAGTAAGCCCATGAGAATAACTTCCAAAGATGCAAACTACATTGCTTCTAAGAACTGGCAAACAACTAGTTAAATTGACATTTTATTAAGAAACAAAAAATTTATTCTAGTAATTCCCAAACTGCTTCCAAAACAAGGTTTAGAACTTGGTAATGAAAAGAAGGAAGAGATATAAATAACATAACTGTCTTCTCTGATTTACCATCATTTACAAGACTAAAACATGTTAGGCAACTTTTATATTGCTTAACAATCCTGTACTTATTGGTTGTGATTTCTTGGTTCTGTCTTTATTTACACATATTTGGTTTTTTTCCCTTTCTACAAATCCCCCAAATAGTATTAAAACAAAGCACAGAAGTTAAAATACAATTCTAGAAACAAGATTTACTAGCAATTGTACCCCTCTGCTTATTGGTAATGGTTAAAAACCAAAATACTGGGGAAAAAATTAGAGCGCCATTGCTACATTGTTAAACATTGACAGCAATAGCTTTAAAACATGTAATACTGTTGATTATGGCTGATTTGGGAGTGGGGTGGGAATACCAATAGCAGGTAGCCATTCACACTCTTAAGAGAACATTGTTTTGCAAGATGGAAAACATCCCGTCAGAAAGAAACATGAGAAGATGAATGTGTTTCTATATGTATAATCACTTAAATTCTATCTATCTAAAATCGAAGAATTTAAGCCTTCATAATAAAGTTGAAAGTGTAGTATTAGACATTGTTAGAACTGCTACTTTTTTATTGCCTGCCAATAATTCTCTCTCTTATTTTGAAGCTCAGAATTGCTATAATGGCAAGTCCTGGTAGAAAAGCATAGAGTATTAGGAAATCGATTGTGAACCGGGACAATGCATCAGGAAAGTTTTTTTCAATGAACTCAATGCCGTGAGAGAAAATACACGCAGCATTAATTGCAGTGGAACTGTTGGCTCCACCTGTCAAAAGAAAAATTTAGTTTCTTTAGTAGGTGAATCAGTAAAATTAAAACTCAGGCTTCATACATTTAAAATACCTAGCCCTAATGTTATTTTAATGATGAACTATACCCACAGCAGTATGTCTCATCATTTTGCAATAAGAACATACAAGCCATATGTTTCTGCAGTTAATCTGTGCTATATTTGTTGAAGGGAAGAGTAAAGGGTCACTAGGAGCTTTCTGTTTTGCTCATGCCAAACAGAGAAAGCTTTATGGCTTTTCAAACACACTATCTGGAGAGGCCTTAAGAATTAAGTTGCCCAGTGTTGTAGACTAGACTTAAAGTGTTCATATTTATTGAGTCCTTCCAAAATTCAAGAAATGGAGACTGTCTGAAGGGCACATTAAAAATCAGCTGGTTATTATCACTACCAAAGTCATGGATTCATTTTCTAACAGTTGCCATCTATGCTCTTGTAATGAAGAGGGACAGGAGAGATTAATGGATAAAGAATATACAGCCTTGGAGAGGAGCACAGACACCTGGCTACAAAGCCCAAAATATCTTGGGGTAGGTCTTGGGGGTAAGTTTTACCCCCATTGATGGATGTTAGCTACTAACCCTGCCAACCTGACTGATTCTGATGTTTTGCTGGTTATCTTGCTCACAACCAGCAAAGCACAGCCTGACAGATCCAAGCTGCTTAATATATGCCATTGTAACATATTTGAACTGAAGCCTTACTAGTATTAGAGGAAACATCTGGTCAGGTGTTACCTGTCAGCGCTCCCTGCACTGATGTTTGATCTTATATTGTGCAATTCTGTTGATCTTCTATTTGTGTAACACTGCTCCAATAAGCTCATAAGGGGCTGCAGAGTTTACCTTCCAAAAAGCCCCCAAAGGAGGGATAAAAGAACAGATGAAGAGGAGAAAATTAAAAACTGAAAGAATGAGAAATGGTTGGAAAAAAAAAAAGTCAAACTTTTGTCTAGCTTCCTGATATGGCGTTATAGTCTTTACTAATTATTAAGCTTTTTTTAACAACTCACAAGTTATCTTTATTTTATCAGGATACTTTTGTTGTACATAGAAGGAAAATAAGCATTGACACCTCATTAAAATTATTTACAGTGGACTTAAAGGCTGCTTTTTTTTTCTTTTGAACACTTACCACATGTGAAGTTTAAGCCATAAAATTCATTGACTATAAGAACTTCACTGCTGTATTTTTGAAAGGTAAGATAACTGAGTATTTTAAAAGGTGTCGGCATTTCTTCAATGGTCCTTAAAGAAACAGAGAAGTTAAATTGGCTTTTGCCATGTTCCAAAAGACAATTCCACCTCAAATTAAAACAAGTTCTCATCTTTGGTTGTAGCCTGTTACAGAAACAGTTCTTGGCTGTAGTGTTTTCAAACATAAAGTCCATTCTAGTGCTTACTGAGGAGACAACCATGAAGGCTGTCTCTGACTTTGGTACAGTGTCATAACATTCAGCCCTGACTTGTTTATGGACAGTCACAAATAATTCTATGAGGTTGTTTGCTATTTGCATTGCAGTGATAAACTGAAAATTGCAAGACCCAATATAAACCTTAGTTGCAAAAATGTGCTGCTTCCAAAGTAAGAAGCCACCACCCCCTCAGTCCATCTTCAAAACCAAAAAAGACTGAATATCAATTCACTGGAACAATAATAACAAAACAAAAATGAAGCAAAAATAATGAGAAACAGACTACAAAAACTTTGAAATTACATTATTCAACAAGACTAGGCAATTTCTGCACCTAAAATACTGCAAGACGTTATAATTATACAAACGAACAGAAAAAAACAGCAGTGCAAGTCTCAATGCTATTTTTAATATCCTTCACTGCCTATGAAGTTTAATCAAAGAGATTCACAATATTAACTAGCAATGTCTCTACTGTAAAATAAGGTTAGAAACCACTCTAATACTTTTTAAAAGTTATCATTAAGTTATCATTTCATTCTGAAATTAGGTTGGGACCAAATAATTAGATATTAACCTAGTTTGATTTGATAAGCAAGTATTAGCTGAGATCTTTGAAGAGACAAAGCATCATTAACTCTGTGAAGACTCATACGGTTTTCTTGAGGACAGCTTGATGTCATCTATTGTTGGGCATACTTCATTTTCATTGAAAAGATGTCAGGTGAGCATATCCTATTTGCTCAACATCTCAAGAAAACTACTTTTGACAATAATACGTTTATTCTGGTATGTTTCTCAAAAACCAGTAATTTCAGTATTGACAGATACAAGGCGAAAACTGTTCAAAGTTTGTGCAATTACAATGCAAAATCACTTATTTGCACAGTAATAGAGCAAGTGGATCATAATTTCCCTGTGTATTTACTACACTACTTTTTTACTTATTATTTTTAGGTAGTTCAGTCTGCAGAGGTAGAAAAAGTGTCTGAAAAGTTCAGTGGCTAAACTGGAGAATAACACTAATGAGATAGTTGACCACAACTTTTTTTTAAACCATCATTCCCAGTGTTTAATGACTGGTAAGTACCAGCAGTTACTAAAAGTTGTAGGAACTTTTTTTTGGTAGGCTTCTTTAATGGGGATAGCATTTCATGTCATAACATTGGCATAAGTAAAAGAATTCAGCTGAGCTGATAGGTATTAATTGCTCAGTTTTATCTTCAATTTATTTGAAAAAAATGAAAAAAAAGTTAGTATCTTTGTTGATATCTAAAGTTATTAAGTGTCTGTTCTGTGTGTTTAGGTAGGTCTACCTCTGAAGGATAACAGCTGCACTTTCTTTCTTCCATTGCTACCTTGCATTATTGTGCTTCTGCAATACAGACTGTTCGTGAAACTTTTCTGTAGGTAGATTATTTTAACATTAACACCATCATAATGAAATAAATATTTTTCTTACCTTACTAGTCCCGTTCCCACTATGACACCTGCTGAACTAAGTAGCACCACTCCACTTTGGACTATATTTGGGTTTTGAACCACGCCAAGTATAACAAGCGTTAGTAGTTCACCAATTACATGAGATGCTAAGACAACAGCAAAGAAAATTCCAAATCTGGAAGCATCAGGATACAACCCTGCAGTCCTGTACATAAATAACATTTAAAAAACAGTATTTGGGTAGTAAACTTGGAACATAGCTTTTATTTTTGTTTTTATTTATTTTTTGCAATTACAGCTCATTAAGCAAACAGTTTATGCCTTAACCCTTAGTATGTTGTTTGGAGCCTTAACATAAAGGACATCCACTTAATGCTGTGACAAAAGTGCAGATATATTAGGTTTTCTCCATCTAGATTAAAGAGGGTTATGTAAAGATGTAATCGTAGCAAAAATCCATGTTGTTTCAAGATAATCACCGTGGCTTTTAACAATCCCTTAAACTAACATCCTCCTCCTTTTAGAGTCTGTGCAGTGGGAGTTATTTATGTAAGTCACATATTTAAAGAACATCTTTATGCAGATAATTAACATGGAATTTTGCACTTCTGATACTGTGCATGCAAATGTAAAAATGGGTATATTCAATTAAATGGAAGACTAATTGAATTCGCCACCCATGTAATTCATCCAAATGCAATTTCCTCCATACTCCTGCACTCATACAACATGCTCTTCCCAGCTTTTCCCTAGCTAACCGAAGAAAAAAAGTCCTCTGAATCTGTACTAAAGATTAAAAAGTTAAGAAAGCCCAGCAGTTGCTTGGCAAACTTAATTCAGCCTTATAGCGTATATGACAGATGACAAAACCTACATGACATAGTGACTTATTACTCTTTTTCCAAAATACCTCATAGCAAAATTGCCTCACACTAGGTGCAGACTGCATGCTTTGCTCAGCTAACAAGCAGCTATTCAACTTTTTATTTTCTTTTTCATTGCTCAGTGCAAGGCCCTATGTCTTTTTTTTAATCCACCATGTCCAAACATGGTCTTAAAGTAGAAGTATTAATTTTCTCACTGGCTTTTCTGTAGCATTTTTTGTGTGTAACACCAAAATAATCTCTATTACAAATAGATGGCTGAACATTGACTCTTCAAGTACTAAACATGCATTGAGCTATCAGGTATTTAACCTTTAATCACAGATCGGTGCAGAAGAAACAGCTTTCCGAAGTCCCAGCATAAAAGTATCACCTTCTCTGAGGTGCTCTAATACTTTACACAGAGCTATGTAGATACAGACTAGTAAATCTGGGGTAGGAATAGAAAGAGAAGAAAGCCTAAAGAGAATAAAAAAAAACCCCTTTGGAAATTACAGCAATAGAATGGTAAGATGACATAAACTGTTAAAAAATTTCCCAGAGGCATCTTTAGCTAGGAAAATCTGCATAAACAGAATATGTTTACTTGATTGCAAAAGTGGCTGTATTTGTTCTTGGCCAGACCTGCCTTGTGTCTGACTGGGTAAGAGTTTGGGTCTTACCCAAGCTGTCTGACACTACAAACACAAACTCTGTGTTCTTACAAGCCATTTCTGTCATACCAGAAGCTATCAAAGCCTGCCCCAAAGTTAGTCCATCCAGGAAAGTTTACTCCTGCACAGATACAATCTTCAAAAATTCATAGAGAAACTGCTTGCCCTAAGAGGTCTAAGGGCACTATGAAATCACTCTGACACATCACTGATGGCTTCCAAACAACCACAAGATAGCAAAGATATGCGGAGGCTAATATCTGTAAATACTACCCATTAACTGAAACCACACTCTTCATTGTTGATTGTGTTTGAAGCTACCAAAGCACAAGGGCAAAGTCTGCCCATATGAATTTCCTGTTCGTTAAGGAGTGAGCATCACAAACAGTGGCTCATGATCTTCAGGAGCTCCACAAACCTTCCCTCACTGAGCCTGAAAAAGGTGCTTTCCAAAAGCCTGCCTTCTCGGCAACCAGCTCACTAGCAGACAGAAACAGAAAGACTCTGGTGAGCCCAGCACATCCTCTAAATGCTTAGGAGGAGGAGGAGGAGGAGGAGGAGTAATTTCTGCTTCTCTGTCAAAAAGGATTTCTCAGGGCAGGCAGCACTGACAGCCTGCAGAAATAAAAGCCCAGGTAGCTAAGGGGACAAAGAGAAGGATGGCCTTGCTTGAACAAAACTGTACTTTTAATATCAGCACCAAACTACAAAAAAACCCCCAAAACTATGCACCCAAGTCCTCACATCTGGAGAAGCAGGAATCTCCTTCTCTGGGCTTTTGTCTTTTCATCTAGGAGCTGACTGTTACCGAGATCCCAAATGGAAAGAATTAGGTAAATGCTGAGCACTTCCACTCATTCCTGCTACAGACCAGGAGGAGGAAGAAAACAGTGATCTTTTTCCCTGAGTTTTTCCTAGATGGGAAAACAGCTATTGCAAAATTCCCATGGCAGACTAGCGCCCTGTGCAGAAGTTCTTATTCAGTAGTGCAAGCGATTTGATGCAGTTTTACTTCATCCATTTTCAAACTGCCCAAGGGCATCTTACTGCAGAGTAAGAGCACTAACATGCACAGCTACAGCAGAATAGCTCCTGCACTTTTATCTCTTTTACAAGGGTCTATCCACTCACCATTTCTCAACAGCTAACCAGAGAACATGCGTCCAGGACACAATCCAAGCTTGCTATTCACTTGTACACATTTTACTATAGACTGCCATTTGATTGCAACTTTACTATCAACTGTCGCATGAAAACAAAAATTAACTTTAGTGCACTACACATCTCTCCTTTCATAATCAGGAAAACAAAAAAAAAAAAAAGAAAAAAACTGAAGGACAGAAATGGGTCCTTATTACTTTGCTATTAGCTTACATAAGCAGCCATGAACTCTATTAAGTTCAGAATAAGCAAGTGGAAGGTGAGAAATCAATGGAACAGAAATGAAGAAGAGCAGACCTATATGATAGATAAGGCAATGAACAGAGGAAGTATTTCATCACCCCATTCTGAGGTACTACTTCACAATAATGCAACAAAATGAACGTACTGAGGGGAAAAAAGCATGCTTTACAGTCAAACCCTTTCTTTCACTATCAGAAATCCCATTTACTGCCTTTCTCTGGAGAGTAGAAGAGAGGGATCCACATCTCATCACTTCCATACGTTGTAGCTAAGCCCCAAATGTCCCAGGAAATATGAAGCTTTGTTACTGTCACATACCTACTGTTGTCTTCCTTTTTTCTCTAATTTCCTGTCTTTCTAAATATAATGTAAAATGACACTTCCTGCTTTTGGTATGACACAAGAATGATAAATATCCCAGGCCCATTAAAACTTCCTGAGTTACCTAGAGAACTGGTAACTTACTTACTCAGAAAGTGTTTTAACACTGCCTGAAAGAGAAAGGCTAAAATTGTTGACTTTCCTTAAGCTTTCTCTGTAATCATTCTGAGAGACCATAGCTTGAAGCCATGCCAGGAGGCCTGTTGCTGACATGGGAATTGAAACTGATAACAAAAAGAAAATAACAATCTAATAGATGGTACAAGAGCTTACCAATATATAAAGGTGCTGAAAATCGCCACACTGATGACACTGAAGGGCAGGAAATGTACTATATAAGCTATAAGCATTTGCCACTTCTTATACAAGCCATCTTTGCTTTCTTGGTCACTGATAGCACGTAAAGGTGGGACTGGATTAAATACATAAAAAATAAATTAAATCACCATTGAATAAAGACACCAAGACTTGTTGCTAGCAAAAATGACCTGAAGCACAGAGACAACTTTGAGAATGTATCAGAAACATTCTGCTTCAACCAGTCTGATCACTTTTTCCCCCACCATAAATGCTAAACATGCTCCCAGAAGACTGCAAAAGTTGGTAAGCTTAATGAAGAAGGCCTAACTAGGCAGCATGCAGGACAGCCTTCTCTTTTAGCAGATACAAATGGAAGACATGGAAAAAACTGCCATGACTGGATAATTTCTTGAGGTGCTCTGATCTCCAGGTGATGACAGCAGTGTACATTCCCTACATGAGCAGAACAGTTTTTAGGGCTGTAAATAGACACTACTGTTGGTCCTCGGCAGCTGTAAAACAAACACCCTCTAAGAAAAATGTAATCATCACATAATTCTCTTAAATCTAGTTATGCTTAATTGTTGTCAAAGCTGTTTCGTACTTCCATCCTTTCTGTGTCTTTGGTTTTGATCTCACTTAAGATGTTAACCACAGACCTAGACTTTGTGCTGCCTTTATAACAGTACACGCGGGCAAGTTAAGGGCTCTTGCACAGTTCAGAATAAAGCCTCCATTGGAGGCCAACTGTAAAAGGGAGAGGCAGGGATCAGGGCATATTCCTTCATTAAGTGCAGTAGACCTGGAGCCCCTCTGATGGGCTAATCTTTTTCTGTGGTGTGAAGCTTTCTGTTGCTTTGCCTTTGAATTTCATTCTTCTATATCAGCTCTGACATTACCTAAAACTGTTAAGAAACTTTAAATTACTATCTTCAAAAAAGACTTTTTCCTATTTACAAAATAGTGGCAGCAATACATGCTGCTGCACAAAATACAGGACAGAAACTCACAAAGGGCAACAGCATTGAGCATCCCTGTGTAGGGGGGGGCACTCACGCACTGGTAGACAAGCCCCACACGGTCCTGCACGGCTCCTTTTACCAGGTCACTCCTTAGTCTAAGAAGGAAAAATACTACAAACAAGCCAAATAACAGATTCTGGAGGAGACGCATGATGATGCCCATCTTATCTCTGGAGAAGTTTCTTGTTGTCCTCCTGATAATGAAACAGAACAATAACGATATACTTGTTAGCTACGACTGGCAACATGGTGGGCTATTTAGCTCTGAACAAATCTTACACACACAGTCTCCACAAAAAGGTGATATAATAAAAAAGGCAGGAACAAGTACAGTGGTAGACCAAAATAACCAAGAAAGTGCATTATATATGGGAGAAAAACCTGAAAGATTAGTGGATAAGAAAAAAGACATTTTTTTTTAAGGAAAAAAAAAAAAGTCTTACCGTAAAAGAATCCATAATTTGTAAAAGGCACTGGGTGAGTCTTTGTTTTTGAACGGTATTGGTGGCAGCTCTTTCATACCCTTTGTTCTTTCAATGGCTGCCAGTACTTTGCCAAAGATCTCCGAGTTTTTGTAGGCTGATACAATTACCTGAACCCTACTGTAGGTTTCGAGTTCACGTTCCTTGCTTCGGGTGTCCACAGATGTCAGATCCACTGTAAATTTACAAAGTGTTTACTATATATACATATCACTTTACCTTCATATCTCTTCCCCCCTTGCAACCAACCTTTCCTAGTCTCTATCCTCTATCCAAAGAAGAAAAGGTCCACTGAAAGTATTCAAGGTTTCTTTTACTCCTCCCTTCCGTTAGAAGCAGCATGAACAAATAACTGTTGCAGCCACAACAAATCTCTGTGTTTGTGGCCTCTGTAGGACCCTAAAGTTTGAGTCCTTCACCTGAGACACAAGGACTGAGCATGGGTTGGTCAGACCTTTAGCATTCTCCTTGCTCAGCACAGACCTGTGCCACTGGTGAAGCGCTACTGCTGCCAAGAGCAAGGCAGAGCACCAGCTGAGGATGAACATTAATGAGGATGAAGAGATGACTTTTTGGTCATGTATTTCTCAGGTTTTCAGGCAAATGCTCAGACGTGGCTCCCTGATTCCCACTTGTCCTCTGCCTGCTCCTCTATAACCATGGAGCTTTATTTTTCAGTTAGTCTGAGCTCATGCTGCAGAGACACTGCTCTTCTCTACTTGAAATGCTGCTGCATCATTGCGCTGGGTTTCACCCACCTCCTTCTCAGACATACTTCTGTTTTAATGTGAAGTTAGAGGATGTTCAGCAGGCCAAATTCCCCTAGCAGGCTTAGCCCCAGCTGAAGAAAATATTACTTACTGCCGTGGAACTTACAAAAAGTAAATACTTCACAGAGTTAATGTTTCTTTCTAATAAAACCACCTATACCTACTCATGACACCAGCAGTTCTTTTAATGGCAGATGGGAACTTTGTGTGTGCTATTTGTAGAAATCATATGGACTCAGCAATAGTGCTAAAATGCATTAGACATTTCCCTTTTCCCTAACAGCATTAAATTATCTAAGTTTTCAAAAGCTAGATTGTTATTCTCAGGAATTGCTGTTATTACAGATTTTTTTATATTAGTCTTCTACATCTGATAAGACATCTTTATCAGTTATTTATTCCTAAGGTTTCTGTCATCCTTAGATTTCAGTTTTACAGCATTATGCTCAACTTCAAAATACAAATTGAACAAGAGAAAAGGAGGCCTTGTCCAAGATTCTTAACTTGTCCTCAAAAACTGAATTAAGTTTATGAATACTTCCGTGGTGTTCTGAAAGCTGGAATTCAGCAGAATTGTCTTTAATGGTAAACATATCCAAAATGAAGTCTTCGCTTTCATAAATATGACCATCCGAAATGCAAATTTTGCACTTTTTAAAACTTGGCCAGTGTGACTTGCTGGAACTCACACAGCAAATAAATGGCAACCAGGTGTGTTTTAAAAAAATGGTGACACTGACTAGTCACTAGACCAAATAGCCAATGTCTACCATGCATTTGTACTTTTTTTATAAACAACATATGACATTACGATAATATAATCCACACTCAATACATAGGATCTACTTTCCTCTGGTGTAAATGATATCAGAATCTGTCCCTTCATTCACTTCATTAAATCACACAAAAAATATAAACTAACAATTTTCCAAAGACTAAATATTCTGATGATTCTTTGCTCTAAACTGTATTTTTTCCTTTTCTTGTCACATTCAAAGGTTGACACTTGAAGAATGCAGTACTCTCTCTACCAAGCTGTTTTAAGAGTGGGTCTAAATCTCAAATCATCTATGCTTTTCAAGACTATTCAAATTCATGAAGGCAAAATTATCCTCACTGTCACACCAGTATTTTCAGCTTCATCCCATTCCAGCTTCATGTCAACAACCATTCTCTCTTCTCTCCGAGTTTAGGATGCCATCTAGACAATAGGAAAACACTGCCTCCTCTGAATGCAGCTTTTTGGGTTGGTCAAACTCCCTGGTTAATGCGCAGCTAGCATTGTCAGAAATCAGTCTACATACATACTGGATTTAAAGAGAGATATATACATGTATGTATATGTGTACACATACATGCACACACAAACACATACACATTCTCTTCAAACGTGTATCTGCATGGATCAGGTACACAGATGCCCTGCAGCAAAAGCTAGCCTCATTTCTAAAGTCTCACGCTGAGACTTTTTTTCATCCTGAATTAGTAAAACAGTAGTCTTCAGCTTTTGCCAACAGCTTGCTATCATCAGCTCCTGAAGCATCTGTATGTTCTGCTGTAGTAGCTCACCCTGGTATTAGCAACTCTCCAAACTTTTGGAAACCTCTAACCCAGCATCTCTGGAAATAGATGCCTCAAGTCATCCCATATTTATTCTACATCTTTCCCTCCAGGTAACCGTTTTCAGTTGCTTTGCATCACAGAGTCCGTAAGAGCATGGGACTTTCCACAGTTTTGGGATCAAATTGATTTTCCAATGTCCAGTAGACAGCCATAGGGAGATGCCATCAGGAATCCACAGGTTTCATGAAGCTGAGGTTCCTTTTTATTGTAGTTTACTCCTTTCTGCTGTGTTTCAGACCTACTGCAAACTTTTGCTGTTTTACAAAGCCAGTGGCAGTTACGTTGGCCCAGCTCTCTCTCTTCTCTGAGCTGAGAATAATTACAAAGTTGAGGAAGAATTCAAACACATTTCTATCTCTGGAAAAACTTTAATTTGGGGAAGAAAATAACTTGTATGTCTAAAGGAAACCCATATTTTTACCAAAACAACTTACACAAACTTACCATAGAAGTCAAAAGGATTTGATTGCTCGGGACAAGAATAGCCACAGTCACTAAAAAATGTGATCATTTCCATAGGGTTCCCACAGAAAACCATTTCTCCAAAGCTCATGATGGCTATTTTGTCAAATAACTGGGGGGGGGCAAATTAATATATTAGCAATATGTACTGAGAAGTGCATTAATTCTTGAGTACAGCTACTGTCTTGGTAATAAAAATGCTTTGACAGGAAAAATAGTTTTGACACATTCAAACTTACTTAGTATATTTCTCTCAAAGGAAGTTTGTCCTTTCTTTCACTCCTCTTGGTGGTTATGCAAGATGACACATCTTTAAGCTCTTAAAACTAGTGGTTCTCAAAACTGTCTGTGACAGCAGCATACAGAGGCAATCCGCAAACAGAGATGGGACTGTGGACTTCTGACTTCACTTCTAATGCACCTTCACTTACTGACTGACCTCCTTTGGCACTTAATAGCCCCAGTCTGTAAAATCCCCAAATCGTTGGGAAGATTATCCTGAAGTGCTTAAGGATTTTAACAGCACTACTATTCAGATGAACATTTGCCAGGGCAGGGTTTCCACCAGCTATGATCAATCCATATTCCCAAGGCACCAGGACTGCTTTCAGTCCAGAAAAGCACTGTCACTCCGCTCTGGCTTCATGACCACTTACAGCCTATTCAGTCAGCCAGGGAAGAGGTGCCTTGCATTCACGTAGTGGCTGGTGGATGTGTCAGAAGAGCGAAGTGCAAAACAGTAATGGGAAGGGAGAAATGTTCTCCCCAGCCCAAGCCCGGCAAGGCAGGCCTGCCCCACCACATGACCAAGGTGTACCCACACCACTTGACACAAAGAAGAAAAAAGATTATTATTTTTTTCCTTTCCATTCCAAATCATGGCTTTACCTGTCTCAAGTTGCAAGTGTTACTGAAATATGAATATGTAAAGATAAAATAAGTGCTAGTTTTTACAGTGCCTGCACACATGGGGGATTTACATGGCTTCTCCCAGTGATTTTGATTTGGGTAGCTGCATAACACAAAGGTTAGGCACACAGTCAGTGTGCATACTATTTTCACAGATGCCCTGTGACTGACAGAAAGACAGACCTGTAAAGTTCAAGACAAGTCTGTATTTTATGCAAGGGGGAGGGAAGAGAGCCTTTGAAGGCAGCTATCCTGCATCTTGTACTTTTATCCTGCAAAGAACCTAGGTACTAAAAAGCCTGGTAAAAAAAGCAAATAGTGAGTAGACATCATTTACCCTGAAGAGTTCTGAGCGAGGCTGATGAATTGTAATAATCACAATCCTGTGTCTGTGTGCAAGCTCTGAGAGGAGTGAGACAATCTGGTTTGCAGTCAGGCAGTCCAACCCTGTTGTTGGTTCATCAAGTAGCATGACCTCTGTGAAATAACAAGAAATAGCATTAAAACTCAGGTAAGTGGGGAGCAAATGTTATAGCTGCTGCCTTTGAAGCTAATTTGGCAAATAGTATAGCAATTACTTTAGATGTGAAGTTCCACATGTAAAGCAGAATATTGCATAGATATTGCCATGATGTGATCTTTCAACTTTAGTTAGCTTCAGTGCTTCAGTTTCAACAACTTGGAATAAGAACATAAAAAACTACTGCAGGATCAGAGCACAATCTTTTTTTTCCTAAGTTCAGGTGAAATCTGAAAATTACCAAAATAGATTTGATGTATACATCTGCTTCCAAGAACAATAATGATAAATTTCAGCATGTATACAAATCTAAATATAACTGACATAATTAGCTAGAAGTTATAATCTGAATTAAAGCTAAATATACACACAAAATTTGTTATGAACAAACTAAAAGTTGTTAAAATACAGCATATATAATTCCATAGATGAGAGAGGTGGGGTTTTTTATTGCATTTTCTTCATCATTTTATCGCACATGGAAGGGTAAAAGTTACAGTCATATCCATTATTTTTACATAGAAGAGACACAACACAGAAGAGGGCAGTTCAGCCTTGATCAGGATAAGGGGGGAGGAGAGCTTCTTCACAGAATTACTATAGTGTTTACTATAGAGTTTAGTGAACTTACTGAGCAATAACTACACCCAATGAACTAACTCTCCAGGAGCCACCAGTAGCAGTGATGTACCTCACTTTGCTATTTAAATGCTCCTTCCTGCCTGGTTTGCAGTCCTACCACATCTGCACTGCTACGAGGACTCCAGAATCCAATAAATGCATGCTATACATTCACTCCGTAAGATTCTGGCACCTTTAAGAAACTATCTCAAAACTGACAAAATTTACAGTGCTGTTTCCCATGGCTAATCCTTCTAGTTGCTCTGCTTTGATTTTCATTCATTGGAAATTTGTTGGCTCTGCAATGTACATGGCGCTTACACATGCACGGCTCAATGGCAGCTACTCCACTACAAAGCTCAATGCTTGCATATGTATGGCTCCAATGTGCTCAAAATCTGTAAATTAATGTGCCACAACCAATATTTCATACACAGGAGGGGCGAGCCCAGAAAGACTTAAAATAGATAAATGCAAGTCTAAACCTATGTTCAGTCCCTAAGATTTTAAAACTGTCTACTTTAGAAGATCAACTAATAGTTTAATGGCAGACATGACTTACTGCTCATCCTCTTCTGTCATTACTAGACTAACTTTTGCTGAATTACATAACTGTTGTGGTTTAAGCCCAGCTGTCAACTAAAGCACCATGCAGCCACTCACCCACTCCTTCTTCCCTCCAGTGGGATGGGGAGGAGAATCAGAAGAAAAAGGTAAAACCTCGTGGGTTGGGATAAGGACAGTTTAACAGCACAACACAAGGAGAGTAGTAGTAGTAATAACAATAATACTAATAAAAGAATGTATAAAGTGAGTGATGCACAGTGCAATTGCTCACCTCTCGGAACCCAATGCTCAGCTCATTCCCGAGCCATGATCCCTCCTGCCCCTGGCCAGCTCCCCCAGTTATATATTAATCATGATGTCATATGGTATCAAATATCCCCTTGGCTAGTTTGAGTCAGCTGTCCAGGCTGTGTCCCCTCCCAGCTTCTTGTGAAAATAACTCTATCCCAGCCGAACCCAGGACAAGAATATAAATGCTTTTGTATTTTGAAGTGTTTTATGGAGGTCCACGGCAGGAGCACAAACTGACCCTGCTTTGTTTTATTTTGACAATCCATGCAGTGGTACTTACTGGGATCTTGTAATAGCTGGGCTGCAATTGAAACACGACGTCTCTCACCCCCAGAAATTCCTACAAGAATACGGCTTCCAATTATTTTGTCAGCAATGTGGCTGAGACTCAGCTCAGCCATAACTGCATCTACCTGAAAAATAATTACAATTTAGAAAGACTAAACACCGTCCAACTTGGATACCTGTGCGCAAGATGAAAATAAAAGAAAAAAAGACATAATTTTAAGCCATGGCTTTTCCAATATGCTGCTTGCATCCATTCTAGTTGGAAGGTATCTGGCCTCATTTCTATTTGATTATATTTAATACATTATTTCAATTATTATTTTCTAAATTTTGTTTTCGTGTATTCTGAAATGCGTAGAATTTTAGCTTCAGTTGACATTAAGAGATGAAAAGTTCAGAGCTGGGACTAGAAGTTTAGGTATGAAGCATAATGTGCTGGTCTGGTTTCCAAAATAAGGGAGCAGAAAGGCACATGAATTCTGAGGAAGTATAAAATACTGAGTAGAAGATAGGGTGAAGAGAGAAGACAGAAAGCAAGAGCCTTGGTCAGCAATATCTAATCTTTACTCTCAACAGAGGCCAAAAGGTATTCTTTCATAGATCTGTGTATTGGCTTTGCGTGGCAAGGTTTTGGTAGCGGGGGATGGGGGTTACAGGGGTGGCTTTCGTGAGAAGCTGCTTCCCCTGTGTCCAACAGAGCCAATGCCAGCCAGCTCTAAGACTGACCTGCCACCGGCCACGGCCGAGCCCATCAGCGACGGTGCTGGTGCCTCTAGGAGAACAGATTTAAGAAGGAAAAAAAGTTGCTGGGACACACAGAAACGGCAGCCGGAAAGAGGAGTGAGAACAGGTAAGAGAAACAACCCTGCGGACACCAAGGTCAGTGAAGAAGGAGGGGGAGGAGATGCTCCAGGCACCAGAGCAGAGATTCCCCTGCAGCCCGTGGGGAAGACCATGGTGAGGGAGGCTGTTTCCCTGCAGTCCATGGAGGTCCACGGTGGAGCGGAGGTCCACCTGCAGCCCGTGGAGGACCCCACACCAGAGCAGGTGGGTGCCCAAAGGAGGCTGTGACCCCGTGGGAAGCCTGTGCTGGAGCAGGCTGCTGGCAGGACCTGCAGATCTGTGGAGAGAGGAGCCCACGGAGCAGGTTCTGGCAGGACCTGTGACCCTATTGGGGACCCACGCTGGAGCAGTGTGCTCCTGAAGGACTGCACACCGTGGAAAGGACCCATGCTGGAGCAGTTTGTGAAGAACTGCAGCCCGTGGGAAGGACCCCATGCTGGAGAAGTTCGTGGAGGACTGTCTCCTGTGGGAGGGACCCCATGCTGGAGCAGGGGAAGAGTGTGATGAATCCTCCCCCTGAGGAGGAAGGAGCAGCAGAGATGTGTGGTGAACTGATCCCAACCCCCATTCCCTGTCCCCCTGCGGTGCTGGCAGCGGTAGGTAGAGAATCTGGGAGTAAAGTTGTGCCCAGGAAGAAGGGAGAGGTGGAGGGAAGGTGTTCTGACATTTGGTTTTATTTTCTTATTACCCTACTCTGCTTGACTGGTAATAAATTGAGTTTACTTTCCCCAAGTTGAGTCTGTTTTGCCCATGACGGTAATTGGTGAGTGATCTCTCCTGTCTTTATCTCCACGCACGAGCCCTTTGTTACATTTTCTCTCCCCTGTCCAGCTGAGGAGGGGGGAGTGATAGAACAGCTTTGGTGGGCACCTGGCATCCAGCCAGGGTCAACCCACCGCAATCTGACACACACCTAATTTCTCAAGAAAGTAGCTTGTAAGGGGCTGGCTTATTAGACCAGTGATTTTTGGAGCTGTTCTGCCTAGTGAGCATGTCCTGCAGGAGACAGAATAGTGTCAAAGTCACCTCTGCTGTCCATGAGACGTGCCAGCACAAATGGCATTGAACACCTCAGAGAACTGGCTTTCCCATCTGGGGAAGGGGAGCTGACCTCAATACCAACAGCAGCATCTCCTGCAGCAGTAACTGCTGCACCTTTGGGTGGGAGAGTTTTGTCCCAGCATAATGGTGATTCCCTGGGCCATCAGCACAAGCCCCTTGCAGAGACAGGGATCACCAGAGAGCTTGTGTCCTACTCCTCAGCAGGACAATTTCTCCGCATTTGCAGAATGAGGATTACAAAACTTTATGAACATAAAACACAGCCATGGGTGGAAAGTGCTGCTGGTAAAAGCATTACATGACATCATGTCTACCTTTCTGGTGGAAGATGATAAAATACAGACCTTCTTTTTGATGAAGTCGTCGGAGCATTTCTGAAGAGTTAGTAAAGCAGTGTAGGTCAGAGACTCTTGTATGGTGAGGAAGCTTAACAAAGCGTCAGTCTGAAAAAAAAAAAAGGTGAAGAGGAAGAAGCAATTAGTCCTGTAGTAACTAAGATCTTGCCCCTGCTTGCACAACCTTCATTCATTCATACAATTTATTAACTGCTTTGTACCAAATTTACTAGTAAAATCACAGTCAGATTACATTACTCCATTACACTAGCAACTTTACTTTCTTTACGTGAGAGGAAGCACAATGCACAAAAATAAATGTAGAAATCAACCTGTGGCACATAAGAGAAGCAATCTCTAAACTGTTCTTTCTTCAGCTGACGCCCATTCACGTACACTTCACCAAAGTTGTCTTTATGTCCCAGTCTTCCTGATATTGCATCCAGAAGTGTTGTTTTCCCAGATCCTTTCAAACAAAAGAAATTAATCATGTGACAAGATGAATTTTATGATTTCAAGAGTGCTAGCCTCACTTGGATGGAGACATATGAGAAGAATAAAGTATTTTTCTTCCCAATAACATTAAAATATTAAGTCCTGAAAATGCAGCTAGTTAAGGGGAAGTAAATGGGAAGACTAGAATGTGTGTAAATTAGTATTTAATTTTTACAAATTCACACTGCATAGTGAAACATTTGGGTTTAGAAGTAACCTTATCTTTTATTGAAGTTATAATTGTTAGTTAGATGACAGAAGACTGAACTCTGAAAACCAAGCACCATGGTTTTACAAAGCAGAGGTTAAAACCAGCTGCAATTTCATTATTTAAAACACAGACCTCAGTCACATTCATACCACTGTGGAAGTCACTGGTATTAACTCCAATCTTATTTCTTTTAAAGTACTGGAACAACTTACCAGAATTTCCTAAAATCCCCATCATCTGGCCACTCTCTACGTGAAAAGAAACATCCTTAAGTATTTGCCGGGTCCATTTTTTATGATATAAAGAAATGTTCCACCATGGGCCAACACGTTCTCTTGGAAAACAAACATCAAAAAAGATTAAATAAGGAAGATTTAAAAATTTTGTGTAAAGCAAGTGAATGGTTTATAGCTACTTGCATGAGGGATGGGAGCCTGCCAGTATTTAAAATATTGAAAAAAAAAAAAAAAAATCTCTCCCTCCACCCACCCCCCCAGGCATTAAGTTTTTAACTTCTTCATTGTCTGGAAGATAAAACAAATTCTGAACAGATTTCTCAGAATGACTGCTACAGGGCTTTCGGACTACAACCAAAAGGGGAAATTTAAACTGAGGCTGTATTTGTTGATGATGTTTGCCAGCGATTAATCCACCTGATCATTTTCTTAGGGCCTCACGTTATCCTTCTGGCAGCAGTAAGAAAGGCAATGGGAAAGGGCACAATCTTTGGAAAAGGCCTCTAAGGCACCTCCTTCAGAGACATGTGAAGAAAAACTGGTGAACCTTCTGGAGGACAGACCAGCTCTGCCTCCCTCAAGCCACGTACTCTACCCCTGTGGTGGGTGGCCCAGCGCTGTGAGGCTGGCAGCCTGGGCAATGTCCATCCATCTTTACTGGGCTGAAGCCAAACCCACAGCCCTCTCCCCTTGGTCCCTGGGGTCAAAGCAGCTCCTGGCGGGCAGGGGCCCTCCCCAGCCTTACCTGACGGTGTAGGAGACGCCCCGGACACTGACGCTGTCGGAGGGCTGCGCCACAGCCTTTGCCTCGCCCGTCTGCCCGCTGCTGCTGCTCCTCTCCAGGGCAGGAGACCCTCTGCCCAACATCCTCCGGTGCTGGGGCCCCACAGGCTCCCTCCCTCACGCTGCTGGCCAGGCGCCTGACACTGCCACCACCGTGCCTCCCCCGGCACTGGGCAGGGGCAGCTCCCCACTGTCCCCGGGTCAGAGCAGGTCAGTGCCCCCCAGCAGTCACCACCAGGGAAGCACCTAAAAGAAAACAGAGGGGCTCTCAGTTCTTCCTTCTTCCTGAGAACAACTGTAGGCAATTAGCTGAAGCCACTATCTGATGTACCTTTAGCCCGAGCTGTTACTGTCCCGGAAGAGAGGAATATTTCCCCGTCCACGGGGTCATGCCCGCCACAGAGGCACAGCACGCCATGAGAAACGGTGCTGCAGTGAAGGTGCCTGGAAAGGGCTGACCTCAAAACCAAGAAGAGAAGGATTGCCACAGTTTTCAAAGAGCCAATAGTCAAACCACCACAGGGAGCGAGGCCTTCTACTGCCAACATGAAGGAAGCCACTGAAAATGTCCCTCTGGACCGTGCCGGCTGGAGCCAGGCAGCATGTGAGGGCTTACCGGTGAGTGAGACCTGTGGGGAGCGGGGAGGGACCCGACGGGCTCAGTCATCCCACAGCTACAGCTCTTGCCCAGGAGCTGGGAGAGGTGAGTGGCCAGCCTGCTGACCAGGCTTTCTCAGGCAGCAAGCTCTTATCTCCTTCAGCTCTGAAACGAGGAGCAGAAAGTGTTCTCGTGCCCACAAGAGCGCACTGGGGACAAGGCCGGTGCCACGCAAGCTGCGCTCAGGTGCTATGGTGGTGGGACCGAGGGAGGGGATCTTCAAACACATGGATGGAGCAGAAAGTCCTTGAGCATGGCTGGAACTGGCTTTTCCAGGACATGCTTTCAGGCTGTAAAACCACCTCCTCACATTTGCTGGGGACCACCTATTTTTTTAAAAATTAAGTTCAATGTAAGCAAGAGCGCAGAGTGCTTTGGCAGCAGGGGAGCTTGGAGGGTGGCTTTTCAGGCTGCGTGGTGTCACGGTGCTTTCCGCTGCGTATCTAGACTGAAAAGATTAATCAGCCTTGTTTGCTGTGAGGGTAGCATGTGCGCACAAAGGTTGTGGTTACCATCTTCCAAAGATACCACAGGCAAGATAGGGTCTGCTGTACAGGGAACAGGTACATTTGCCTTGGCTAGGATATGAGTCTGACTCGTAAGAAAGGCACAAGGGTGTGGGAGAGATATGGCTGTCTGGAGTAAAAACTACTGGTATGCACACAGAATTAAACCCAAAGCCAGAAAGCTGCCTCAGCAAAGAGTTCTTAATTGCAGCTGTATGCAAAAGGTTAACCAAGCCAATTAGAGACTCTGTTATTTTAAATGATATCTCAGAACACTAAATTCCACTTGACAAACTGTGAATTTAAGAAACAAAAGAGAAGAAAAGAGTCTGTACTAGTGGTTGCACACCTACTTGTTCGTAAAGCCTCCAAGTTAATAAGTCTCTGTGGAATTCAATAACAAACATACTTCAAGTAAACCTTAATTTTTAGCTGCCATAACTTATGAATTTCAATATGCACCATTTTGATCCAGTAGACTAACACTGCTGAAGCAGTACTTTTTTCCCTCAAAACCAGAAATAGAGTCCAATCTCTTTGTAGTGGCATAACATTTATCTCCATTTTGAAAGCAATCCCATTTAAACTGAAAGCAAATAGAAGAGCATAGCACAGCATGTTTGGCCCTCATACATGCCGCTAGAACAAAGTACATTTCACACTGATTAACAGATAACTTATCTGAACCCTTCAGACTTTTGCACTACAGTAACTCACCAACATTACTGTTATATTCCATAAAATATATTTCCCTTTGTGCTTCGCCTTTTCTGAACTCAAACTTCAACAGCACTTTAGGTATTGTAATTAACCTAATAACTTTTCCAGACCAAGGACCAGGATACTATTTTTTGCTCTGAAGAAGATAACAGCCTGTATTTCACATACAGCGGAAAATCAAACATTCTTGAGGTCAAAGAACTCAACTACCAGGTAAAAGTTGTAATTTATATACCTCCCTTCAGCAGGAAGCGTATCCAGCAATGCCTGTTTCTATATGCAAGCCATTTTAAATGCCAAACAAATTTGAAGTTCAAACACAAAGTTCACATGACTGTTGCACAGTCAAATATACAGAAGTCTGGTGAGCAGAATCATGCTCTTGACTGCAATATTGACAGCAGGCTAAACCCTCCATTGTAAATATATCTAGTAAAACTAGGGGATAAGACAGGAGAAATCTGTTTCTACGGTCTGGTTTTTCTCAGTGTTGAGTCAAATTATTCCTCTGAGGGCTGGGGCAGAGGGACTTTCTGTCCAGCTAGGGATGGTGGGAGCCCTTGCTGGCAAGAATGGGTATGTAGAAGGAGACAAAGAGAGGATGACTAACAAGGAGGATTTCAGGGAACCAGTGAAATTTTTCATGTCCCTTTGTGCCACCATGGCATCTGAAGTGGATTTCACAATTTTCAGTTTTGTGTCATTTCAAATTATATTAAAAATTTTAAACATTTGAAATTTACAATAGCAATAAATCACCAGAGAACAGAGACAGCTTTAGTGATTAACAGAATAAGAAGCAAAGCATGAAAACCATACTTGGCTGTAAAAGAACTTTCTTCCATGTATTTCCAAAAATTAACAGTATTATTTTAATATATTCTCTGCTTGTAATATCATAACTTTGAAGGTATGTATTGCTGAAGAGTTTATTGTTTGAATTGAAGGGACTTGTTTCTTTCTTTGTTAGGTTAACACGGCATCCCAGATTCCCTGGTATGAAAACCTTGCGCAGATGAAAATGCCCTGGACCTGGACATCAGATCCCCATTCTCACATGTCAATAATCCAGAATCTGAATTTAAAAGTTCAAAGTGGTCAGATGCTAGCTATTATAGGAAGCACTGGTAAGAGCAACCAAATCTCATTATTTGACCAACTCTCCGATAAAATGTACACAGCCAAGAGCAATACTCTGCAGTCTTATGAATGGCAAAATCTAGCTGAGAAACAACTATTGGAAATGTGTCACTTAAATACATTATTTAAAATGTATGAGGAAACAAAAAATGATACGGGGTGGGGATTAAAATTTCTTTTCAAAACCAATTTTGTTAAGACTTGTACACATTTGCTATTTGTTTCCTGAGGTGTAATGGGGTATTGTTATAACTGTGGCCTGCAGTCCCAGCTCTGCTGGACAAGAATCAGCTTCATGGCTTAGATTCAAAACAGGCCAATTGCAGACCTCACCCAGTAACATAGCAGACAAATGAGGCCAGACCCCATAAGAAAGATCAGTGGCAACTATGCATAGCCATAAGCAGGAATTTCCTTCAGATTGTAACAGTTCTAACAGGATAAAATACCTCATTTGGATTAATTAAGAGAAACTTACAGAGGAAAAAAAAAGACAGTTCCTCTTCTGTTTTAAAGCTGAAACCAGGACAGTTTGGCTTTAAAATGGGTCTCTGCTTTCTTACATCTTTTTTTTTTTTCTTTCATTTTCTGGTGGAACTGATTTAATCTTCTCCAGGGTGAGGTTGACTAGTGGAGAGATGGCCTTTACCCCATGTGGTTAGTTGAGTCTAAGCTCATCTAGGGGTATAAGAAGCAGATGTGTGACCTGTCAAACTGAAGTAAAAAGTACTCATACTTTGGAGGTAAAAACCCCCACGCTGTGTCTTCACTAGACTCCTACATCAGCTTAGCTCAGTCATTCAGTGAAGATGCTCTCTCTCAAAGGCAAGGCATATTTACCAAAGAAGTTTTAACTTTATTTCTACAAAAGAGGTTTGTCTTCCCCATTGCCATGGGAATTTTTTCTTAGCACATATCCTTAATGTAGTTGAAGTTGTACCTTAGAGATTCTCCTGATAATAAAAGGAAAAGCTTGTGATGAAATAACATATTGAGTTTCAGATATAGCACCTTTGTAAGGTAACATACACTGAGCACAAACCCCTTTCAGCAAACTAGTCAAACTATTTTTAAAAGCTGTTTATCATCTATTTCATCAAATGCCTTAGTAAAATGGATTAAACTGCTGATGGGTTTCACATTGTCAATGGCAATCAATATGTCACTCTTAAATAGAGCAATATGTGGTTTACAGATGGATGGGTTTCTTTTTAAAAATGTATATATTAAGAAACAAGTGTGGAGTTAATCTTTCAACAGGGAGACTAGAAATAAATGACATCTTATCATAATAAGAGAGCTCTGTGTGTTTACATACAGTATCATACAGCAAAAAGGAAAAATTCATTTGCTATTTAATTCCAAATCAGGTGGTGTTTTCATTGTTTTACTTTTCTTACCTCAGAGTATGAGCCAGCTTTTCTTAATTATTTAAATGACTTTTTGTCTTATTCAAGTCATAATAATTTTTATTTCAATCATGATTAAGATTCTTCTTGTCTGTATAATTATTCAGAGCCTTAGTCATGCAGCTGTTCCAGCTGCCATTTCTGAATTCACAATTCCCTCCACAAAGCAAGCTCTTGCCGAGCATTTAGATCCCAGCCCTGCAACCAGCGCGGGACACCACCTTTCACCTATGTTTCAAAAATGAAAGAGGTAACAAGAAGACAATCTTGCTTCTTGAGTTCATGGAGCTTTCCTCAACACCAAACTACCCAATTCTGCTGAGAAATGACAAAGGTTAAAGCCACGTACTCCCTTCCAGAGGAGAAAGATTTCCTGAATGTGAGCTTGTAGTCAGTATTTTCTTTCAAGACCATTCTGTCTCTGTGGCTTTGGAAAAGATTCAGGAAGGGTTGGGGAAAAGACGTTAAGGAACAAAAACTTCTATCCTCTGTCTGTGACTAAATCACTTTTCAAAATGATCCCTTGGAAATTAATTTAATTTTCAATTTTTATTTTTCTATCTAGCTGGTGGAAAGACATCCTTGCTTGATGTGATAACCTGCCGTGATCATGGAGGCAAAATCAAGTCTGGTCAAATCACGATCAACAACAAACCCAGCACTCCCCAGCTTGTTAAGAAATGCATAGCACACGTGCGGCAGGATGACCGACTGCTCCCCCACCTGACTGTCAGAGAAACACTATTGTTCGTTGCCAAACTGCGCCTTCCAAAGTTTTTTTCAGACTCACAAAGGAAAAAAAGGGTAATTAAGCTGTTGGAAAAAAATAAAGTTGTCAAAAATGTGTCTGACAGGAATTATCCAAGAGATCCTGTGTGTTTGGAGTCAGAACAGCTAATCTGGCATTTTTTAATGTAGATTATGAATTATAAACCTTTTTCTTCTTTCAAGATAGAAACCAGCAATTGTTCCAAAGCTCATAAAGAAATGACAATCTAGAGAAAGCATTAAAGAGGCTGAAAGAAGAACTGAATTGCTGATCGCTGAGTCTTTTTTAATGTTATCTCTAAAACCAAGAATTGTTTTCAAGTGTCTCTTGATCAGATAGCATTGAAATATCCAGATGAATTTTAACCACATTAATCATATTTTCAGCTTTATCTATGCACGAATGTGCAAAGAAACTCTTGCTTTATCTCTGTTACCCTTTGGATCCCCCCAGGTAGAAGATGTTATAGCAGAACTACGGTTGCGTCAGTGTGCAAACACCAGGGTAGGGAATGAGTACCTCCGCGGCGTTTCGGGAGGTGAGAGGCGGAGAGTGAGCATCGGTGTGCAGCTGCTCTGGAACCCGGGTAAGCAAAACCCGGACACCTTCCTTGTGTCGACCATAGGCCACTGGGGGAAAATGGAGCAGTAAATGAAGACAGGAGCTTTCAGGGAAGAGTTATGCACACAATTGCCCCTGGGGCAGCTAGAGGAGTTCATACTCAGGACACTTAACAGGTCTTGCACCACCCTCTGCCAGAGGTTACCTCTCCCTAGCAAAAATTAGACACAGTGACTGGGTGTGGGTCCATTTGCTTAAATTGAAATCAGCGCTGATCACAGATAATACTGTAATTATTACAGTAGTAATTCTGTAAATGGAGTGTTTTAGCAGCCAGCCCACATTTGCTTCTGTCACCTTTGCCAGTGGAAAAGCAGTGACAGAGCCAGGTAGAGCTCCCCTGGGACCCTTCACCCACTGCTCTCTAAAACCACCATCACACAGACTACTGAAAGTCACCTGAAGTCACCCTCACAGCAGTGCTCTGGTTTGTGCATATCAGCATGAGGTTTGTTTTTTATCTGACTGCATGCCACAAGTTACTTTGGAAGGCTGCTGGCCTATTATAACATGGAGAATTGTTTTCTTTCCCTCCAACCCAGCCCATTTACATGTATAATGTTAACAGGGAAGGTCATTTTCTTGGCTGGATAGTCAGTCATTGTGGTCTTGTGCAACCCACTGACGTGGCTGGCTCATGCCGCCGGTGAACTAGAAACTTTCATCGTCTTCAGTAAAAAACCATGAGGCTAAATCTTCAGTTGATTTTGCAGGACTGAATCCCCCATCTGCTCTTATATATCAAAAGCACTACTAAACTTGGCTGAGCCTCCTGTTGAGCAAAATTTCCCATCAGCTCTTCCACTGGGAAATGGATCTGAGAATTTTTTACTTGTATAAAGTTGTATTTTTGTAATTGTGGGGCAAGCTGAAGTCTTTTTTGTAAGAAGTGATGCTCAGGAATAGATGTGCTAGTACTGAAGTAAAAAAATAATTAGTTCTAGGAGAAACATGTAAAGCTTTCTTTGCATTTCAAACATGTTATACCCCTCAGCACAGAAACCATGTTTGTGTATAGACATTGCCTTGCGCTCATTGAGGCCATTAAGTTCTGTAACAACACAAACACTGCAAAGTAATAAAACACTTTCAAGTTTGTAACAACCCATTGCAAAACAAACAAACAAACAAATTCAAACATACACATATCTTTTCATATATATATGCAAATAGGTGCAAAATAGAGCACAGGTTGGGAGGAGGAGGAGCTGTCTAAATTAATACTGTATAAGTATTTGCACATGAATAATGCAAGAGGTTTAAATATCGAGCATTTAGGTTAAAATATTTCAGTAGGCAGGATACAAAACTAGGACTATTGTATTAATTAATATTCATGCACCTGATATTTGTACAGGCAGTGCAAAACTGCAGAGAAGAATTTAAATTTAATAAGGAACCTAAATCTGTATCCCAATGAAAAATAAAAAAAATATTCTTGTTTCCAGTGGGACCAAGATAAGATTTAAAATAATTACTCTTGGTCATCATGTTCAGTAAGATAGTGGAAGAAATTGCCACTGTTGAATATTATGTGATGCTGGTATGAAATATACTTTGGACTTTAAAAAAAAAAAGGAATCTATCAGTGAGATTTCATGCACTAGCACCATTTCACTTAGAACATATTTTCCAAATCAAACATGCTGCTTTCCACTTATTGTCTTTGGCAGGAATACTCATACTTGATGAACCCACATCTGGACTGGACAGTTTTACTGCACATAACCTTGTGATAACGTTATCCAGACTGGCCAGAGGAAACAGATTAGTTCTTCTTTCACTTCATCAGCCCCGGTCAGATATCTTCCAACTGTTTGATTTAGTTCTTCTGATGACTTCTGGAGTCACTGTCTATTCTGGAACAGCTAGAGACATGGTCCAGTATTTCACAGAACTAGGCTATCCCTGCCCAAAGTACAGCAATCCTGCAGATTTCTATGGTTAGTATCAAGTACTGCCATAAAAAAAGGTTACTGGAAATCATTCGCTTTCATAAGTGTATCAGCTAACATTGATTTTTATTGACCATAACTGTCTTAGAAATGCCTTATAACTGACTCAAATCAATACTGCAGCAAGTTCAGTTTTTAATAAGATCCTTACTTGTCAGTACAGGAAATGTAACAAAAACAAGAGGTATGGACAGAATCAATTTTAAATAATCCTCCTTCTAACCCTGCCAGGTGTAGCAACTTTTCCACATGCTTAGCACACTTATTCCCATGTTTTAGCTGGTTAAACTTTCACCGTCATTGGGAGGAACTGATCAATTGCTTTCTGTAGACAGTTCTCTGACTTCTGATTCAAGAAACATAGAAAGCTAGTTTCCAAGGGTGAGGAATAATACACACCTGGAACAGTAAACGGGAAAGAGGAGTGCTGCCCAACAGAGCACACTGGAAGAGAAAAAAGCCAAACCCAGAACAACAATCCTTTTATTTCTTTTCTCAAAGTTAACTACATGCTTCCAAATCCATTCTTCTGTTTTTTGCAACATGCGAAGGGAACCTGGCCCTGTTAATCTAATGGCAGTAGTCTCTTACCACAGAGGCTGATTAAGTTCCAGCCCTTAGGTCTTTGCACTCAAGTTGGCTAGGAAACCTTGTACAGACACCAACTGCAATGCTCTGGAGTAACCTCTTCGGCTGTGCCTATGTGGCAGGCGGTATCAGCTGTACAGAGATAAACAGAAGTTACCCTCAGTGTCAAGCCCTGCAAAAAGACCTTTGTCACCACCATGGTTTAGAGCAGTCCTCAGCCAAGTGCAGCCTTGAGGAAGGCTTGCAGTAGCCCCGTATGGGAATGGAGAATATGAGGCAGTCCTGGGGAAACTTGTAGCTACAGCCTGTGGTAACAGAGACAAACCCCTACGACAAGGAGGCTCGGAGGGATGAGAAAGGAAGGTGGAAGATCATTTAACGGTGTGCACAGAGTCAGTACCCATAGGAAGAGAAGAGAAATATGGGCAACAGGAAGGTGGAAACAGGACAGGATGGTAGAGAATGCCACAGCAAGAAGGAGCACCTGATGGAAATATACAAATGCTGGCTGTGTGTCTGATAGAGAAACAGGACACCATGGACAGAAGGGAAGAGGTAGGACAGATTGCAACTCAGTTCTGATGGGCTCCTACTGAAGTGTCCAAACAGAGATGATCAGTCCAATGTAAGGAGTTAAGAAATGTGCAGCGATAGTTCTCTCAGAAAGCATCTGCAAAACGTCATGTGTTCTAACTCTATACTAAAGGTCAGCATTAGAAAATACTATTATAAGTTTAGATTTAAAAAAATAATTTTGTTAAGTAAAAAAATAATGCTAAGTGAACTATTGTTGCTGCTACTATGTTGTCCATAGATAAAATCTTCTTGGGCTTTCTCAGTATCAGGTAAAGTTTATGGCACCTTTGTAAGATATAAAAAAAACCAAAACAAAACCTAGCATTTGGCAGACTGAGAAAAAAACATGTGATTTAAGGCAAAGTCACGTAACAGACTGTAAATGCCTACATGCCAGGAAGGAAATTCAAACTGTTTATTCTCAGCACTCCTCTCAAGCCACTACTAATTTTAGAAAAATCTGAAATAGTAGTTTAAAATATTATAATAAGCAATTATGGAATCTCTCAGTGATTCATTGAATGACTGGGTAAGAAACATCTCCCAAGACAAAATACACATTAACAATCTGTTCTTCTCTAATTACCTAAAGTAACTGATAAAGTTTTAACTGTTGTAGCTAATGCATGCCCACAGGTCGTACTGTCTGTTCACGTTGAAATCTCTGATTCTAAACACATCATAAAGTTATCACATCTGTAGAACATGGGCTCATGTCAAATAATGTCTTGCAGTTGATTTGACCAGTATCAATAAACAGACTGCAGAAAAGGAGATGGAAAGCCGAAAAAGAGCAAATACTCTTGCCAAATTGTTCCTAGAAAAAGTCAAAGATTTTGACGATTTCTTATGGAAAGTTACTGATGGAGACAATGTTGCAACCACATTCAGCAAGCAAAGGTAAAGAAAAGAGTTTTGTACAGCATATCTGGAATAACAGCTACAGCCTGTGCTAATCTTGATTTTTTTTCTCTTTTCTTTTGGGCAGGTCCCATTTAAATTCAGAAGAGGCTATCAACATGCCCCACCATTCAAGTGACCAGTTACCAGGAGCCTTAAAGCAGTTCACTGTATTATTAAGGTAACCTTATCTCCAGCATAAACAGTTATTTATCATGTCTGTCTGTATTTTAAAGCATAAGAAAGAAGCACAAAATGAGAACTGAGTGCATGCTGAAAGTGCAGAGCTAGCGCTAGGCCTGAGCAAGTCACAGAGCAGAGGTGTTGCTATACCAGCTCACCCCAGGCCCCCCGCCCCCCCGCCCCTACCCCAGCAGGACAGCAGCCAGATGTACAGCCCCACCTTTCTGCCCCAGGGCTCCTTCCAGACACAGTCAGCTCCAGCTCACATCTCTGGGAGCCTGCAGCTTTAAGGAGCAGCAGAAGCCTCCAGGCTCTGGAACTGTGCATCCCAGTTTTGGGTACTGCCATCCTGACACCCATGCTGAAGCGTGGTGACTCAACCCTCAGCAAGCCCAGGCAGCCGCATGGTAGGCTCAGGCATTGCCATCCTCACACCTCTGCCTCAGATTTGAAGCCAGGAGGCTTCACTGATTATAGCCAGCACAGGTAAGTATTGTAGTTGGGTTTCATGCTTATGTACTCAAAAGAAACATGATCAACTGAATTAATACATGTAGAACATCACTACGAACATCAGCCGTTACTAGCATACGCTACAGGTCCTTAACAGAGAGACTTCTATAACTGAAGTAATTGCTTCTACGTCTCTGAAATCAGACTGCCTTCCTTCAAGCTTTCAGCATTTCAGACCTGAAATACTAGGCAGCTACAGACACCCAATAGCTTTGATTAGGTAAAATCCTTTACAGAGCCAGACAGCCCACCTCCCATCCTACTCAAAGTCGGCAAGTTCCACGAACTGATTTTAGCAGAGCGTTTGGGGCGATGTATCTGAATATAACTGGCATTAGTAAGTACTATACCTTATGGTCAATGTTGCTGTTTTCCTAGTCGTCAAGTCTCCAATGACTTCAGAGATCTTTCAACGTTATTAATCCATGGATTTGAGGCCCTTCTCATGTCATTATTAATTGGATTTTTGTACTATGGCCATGACAAAACCAGACTCTCTATTCGTGACACGACAGCACTGTTGTACATGATAGGTGCACTAATCCCATTCACAGTGATTTTGGATGTTATTGCCAAATGTAAGTGTCAGTTTTCTTGTAAATGTTACAAGCAATCAAAATCAGAAAATTCCTAAATCAATGAAAATATTATACTTATTAATGCAACCCTAGGATGAAACCAACCTGTTCGTTCCTACCCTGCAGGTCATTCAGAAAGAGCTATGCTTTATCATGACTTGGAAGATGGAATGTACTCTGTTAGTCCATACTTCTTTGCTAAGGTAATTGATTTTGTTGCCAGAAAATAAAACAGCTGGCTTTAACATTAAAAAACACAAACCAACCAAAGCCTTGTTGCATAAATGATCACATTCGTATCAGATTTTGTTCTTTTGTGTCTGCCAGCTAAGGCTATCATTCTTGCTTCCTTGGCATTAATGGGTTAAACCTCACACCACTTTAGATCTGTTGCCATAAATCACGGCTGAGATCCCACCCCAGAAAAGCCAAGGAAGAATCTCTCACTGGGTTGTTTGTCCAAAATTTGAGAAATCTCAAACTCAAATTTGAGGGTTTAGACAGTTTTACATACCTGCATATTTTATTCACTGAAGCATCTTTGAAAGTTTGATTACATGTCTTGATCTGTAAAACAAAATATTCCTATTAAATGCTGAAGCAAAGGTAAAACAACCATGGCAAAATGCTAACTGTGATATTTCCAGTAGTTGTTTGGGTCTGTACTGGTCAGAGACAAACAATTGTATTAAGTGCATATAGAGCCAGCGTTTCTGGAAATAAATTTAGAACTTTAACCCCCCCCCCCCCCATTCTCTTTTTCACAAGGGTTTAGAATAATCCCTTCTTTGTGATGTTGCCACTGTTAGATGAGTTCTGCCTGCCATGGCATCTGTAATTTAGGTTTCCATTTCTGCACAAGATTTTAAATGCTTATTAGTGGTTGCCAGAGAAAAATATTCTTTGCATTGTGTCACAAAGATTGCACATTATTCATAGAGAAATCGATGTAATTTGTTACAACCTTAGTATTAGAAGATAGTAGCAACCCTCTTTGGAAGAATTAATCATAATACTCTCTATACGCATCTTCAGATATTTGAGAAAATTCTAAGCATGTTTTTGTTTTACAGCGAGTTTAGTAGTTACTAACTGGCCTGCCTTTGGGACAAAGTGGGGAAGCGACCAACAGCCAAATTTGTCTCAAAGCTGATCTCACACTAGGTTCAACCAAATTTGGACAAAACATAGGGTTGCCATGTGTCAGTAACAGTGTTACTGTTATCAAGCACACCAGTTCTCAGGGAAAGTTTCTTAAATTCTCAGAAGCTGCCAAAACTGTAACAAAACAAGACGCCTAATCTGTAACAAGAATCCTCTCAATTTAATAATTAGTTATAGGAATTGTCACAACTGGAGAAAAAATTAGTGAAGATTTCAATTTCTGTTGTGGATTGGTTTTGCATGTCACTGACAACACCAAACAGGGAGATGATTGCATTCTAAGGAAGTATTTGCTGTAGTTTTTATAAACGGTCCATAAGTACATTAAGGTGCATCTCAGGTGGTTTTGTAATTCTCATTTGACTTAATCTCTGTTGGGTTTTTTTTGTTGGTTTTTTTTTTCCTTCCTAAACAGATTTTGGGGGAGCTCCCAGAACACTGTGCTTTTGTTATAATTTATGGGGTTCCCATCTACTGGCTGGCAAACCTCATTCCTGAACCAGAACATTTCCTGCTGAACTTCCTCTCGGTGTGGCTGGCTGTCTACAGTGCCCGCGCGATGGCACTTTGGGTGGCAGCACTGTTACCGACGTTACAGCTTTCAGCCTTCTTCGGCAACGTCCTTTTCACATCATTCTACCTGAGTGGTGGTTTTGTGATAAGCCTAGAAAACCTCTGGACAGGTAAGACAAAGCTCCCACCATTCCTCTGAACTGAAACATCGATGGCTTTCATCAGCAACTGGTTTTTGTGAGGCTGAGTGTGTCCTGTGCAGGAAAACTCACCTTTATTCCTACCTTTGCAATTATCTTCTTGGGTGGTGACGGTGGAGTCAGGTCATTCATTTTACATCAGTTTCTCCATCTGAAAATGAGTTAACAAGAAGTCTGGTCAAAAAAGCACTAGTGAAAGGCTCAATTCTTACGTGTTTGCTAGATTTTTCAATAAAAAGAATTCTATTCGGTAGATGAAGATTGAGCTCTAGTGAGACTTATTTGAGAGACATGGATATTAGTGCTCTCCTAATTTTCCATCTCCACATAAAAATATGAAGTATATCTGCCACTTTGTCCAATAATAAACTGTTACACATTTACAGCCTCTGTTTGCCAAGAAATTAGAAAAAAAGCATGCTGTATTTGGCAGCAACACAGCAGTTTTTGAGGTCTCAAGTTTTGTGTACATGTATCAATTTCTTTCTTTCTGCCATTTTTTTTTTCCAGTTCCATTTTGGGTTTCTAAAATCTCTTTTCTCAGATGGAATTTTCAAGGCATGATGCAAATTCAGTTCACTGACCTCACATACGAAATGACTGTTGGAAATACTACTTTTCAAATACCAGGGAAACTTGTAAGTCACTAATAAAAATTGTTACAAACGTTTGATAACCAATTAGAATGCCATTTATATGCCCATCATATTTAAGTAGATTTTGTAGGCCTCAAATCTGGCACGCACTAAATCAATACGTGAAGTCACATTACACGTGGTATATTTTAAATTTGTCCCTACACGTCACTCCTTTTATGCCTTTCTTTTTAGTGGAAGAGAAAAAAGAAAAAATAGAAAAGAATGAAGGGCAAGTATTTCTACACAAGCCCCAACTACGTGCTTGCTGAAATTGTTCAGAAGCTGAACCGTCTTCCCCTGAAATTCCGCAGCCACTAGACATAGCGTAGCTGTAACCAGCCGTCAAACCACTCTGAAAGTCCCATCCAGCTGGAAACCACGGGGAAGGGCGGCAGGGGCCAGGGAAGCTCACACGTAAAACACGCTTCCCAGATCCAGCATGAAAAATCTCGTGTCGGTTCCTAATGTTGCGTCTTCCGCGGTTACAGGTCACCCAGGCTCTGGACCTGGACTCCCACCCTCTCTACGTAAGCTACCTCGTCCTGGCAGGCATCGTCTGCAGCTTCCTGCTCTTGTACTACTTATCTCTGAGGTTCATCAAGCAGAAATCCAACCAAGACTGGTAACAGCAAACCTCGCAGAGGGGGCAGCAGGTTACGGCGTCCCTCGCAAGAGGCCCGGGAAGGCCCACGGGCTTATTTGTGCTCACCTCGGCAGCCGCCCGGGGAGAGCCGGTACCTGCTGCGGGCGGGGAGCGGCGGGCGAGGCCGGCCCGGCCCGCCACAGGATGGCAGCAGAGCACCGGCAGCGGGAAGGCGGCCGCCTCCGCCGCGGAGCCTGCGGGCGAGCGGGCACCGGCCTGGGGTCGGGCTGGCGGCGGCTGCCGCCTGACCTACGGTTTCTCTAGGTGACCGGGCGCTTATGAGTCCTCCACGCCTTGGAAGAGTCTGAGCTGTGGGCCACCGGTGTCAAAGGCCCCGTCCCACTTTGCAGCAGCTGATGCTCTAGTCCACGGCGTTCGAACACGTCTTAACGCGGGGAGCTCCGAGAGAACGGGATCAGCGCACACCAGACGCTGCTTTCCATAGCGCGTACAACATTCGGCGCTCAGGCGAGCAGCGTAGAGGAAAGCAACGCAGAAGATTTCGCTGATGCTTTGGGAGAACGTGCAAGGATGGAAAACACAACTGTTAACTGTTCTGTGCTGTTTCTAATCGCTTACATCGTTTAAGGCCTCGCCTTTGTGTTCCAGTTAGATGCCGTTGATTCCCCAAATAGGGATTTACTCACTGGATAGATGATTTCTTGTAACAGCTAAAATTGTCTCACCTTCTTGGATTATTTTTACAGTATAAACACATACCTATTGATTGTTATTATTCACATCTCTCTCCGTGGCAATACAAATCATAGCAATTTGCCAAGTTTGGTTCCTAAGATTCTCAGGTAGAAAATACCAACCTGCCGCTCCAGTAATTAAAAATTTAATGATGCAATTACAAAATATTTGTAATTGTGTACCTAGTTATGCTCAGCCATAAGACAGAAAGGTTCAGAAAATGAGTCGGTAAATAAAAGGCTATAATTCACACACAGTCATGGTAAGTGCACGTGCAAATTCGGTGTATAGTTGTTGTGAGCATTTTATAAGATTACCTTGATAGATTTTAAATGTTTGGATGCAGATCTCTGTGCTTATATACAGAGACCCAAAGCACATCACCTCCTCAACTTTCATTTACATGTTGCACACAGTGGAAAACCCCTTCTATAATTGGCTATAACACCCCTGATATTGTTACGTAAGTTGCCCCCCCCCCCTTTTTTTTTTAAGAAATAAGAATGAAAGAACATCAGTATGTTGTTATTCTATTTGGCAATTAGGACTGCCACATTACTTTCCACAGGTTCCACGTGGTAATAGATTCCCAGGAAGACCCTAGTCTAAAGATGTTAAGCAGGTCTGTTAAAATAACAGCTTCAGCCCCGGGCAGCAGTAGAAATCCAAAACATTCTAGGGTTCTTCTAAGGTGAATTCTACCATTTCTTTCTGGTGCTGCTGCATTTGATTTAAAAAAAAACCCACTTGATCTGATGCTAGTGCCATTTTGAAATTATCAGATTTTCATTGCCTTTTAATGGCAAAGCCAATTCTTTCTGTCCAATTCAGCATCATTAAATTGTCAGAATAGCAGCTTCCTGTTTGATTCTTAATTATTCCTTTTTATTATATTTAAGACACTTAATTTTTTTAAAGTGGTTTACTCTTCTTTGTAATGATCTGTTATGATTAGAATCTCTTTTATATTACACTGAAGTTTTAAGGGTATATATTGGTACTTCTAGTCTAAACCTCTATTTTCAAGGTATTTAGAGGATTAAATTCTAGGCTGACTCTCTGTTGTGAATTCACTTTGATGTTTAATAAAAAAAGGAGAGACACAATGGGAGAAATTAAAGACATAAGGGACAGCTCTGAATTTTAGGGGCATATTGTCATGCACAGAAATCTTCAGGCATCTAGATAAGAATATACCATAGCCTTAACTTTGAATTTCCTTCCTTTTGTGAAATTAGTCAGGCTGCTGACATAACTTAAACAGCCTTTTTCAATTTAAAATTCCACCCTCTTAACATTATGCAGCAGGACCAAACGGTGTGAGTGTTTCAGAGGTGGTGTTATGACAAGGGTAGATGTATACATAATGGGGACTTGAGCGGTGAGCCTAGGAACAGCCATCGTATGGAGTGTAGGAAGAGCTATCATAGGATGTGGCCAGGCCTGTGTTTACATAGAAAAAACTCATATTCTATATACTACAATTACATTAGCACACTGCCTATGATCATATCTTGTTTCCTTGATGCCTAGAGATGGGGAATATAGGCTGTGATTATTGTTACAGGCTTTAGCAATAAGAAGATAGGAGCCTTGAAATACCAGCAATTAGCATTCCTGCCTGACAATAGCACGCTGTGGAGCTGTGTACAGGGAAGAGCACAGGGATGAGTGGGTGGATGACACACAACTTGCCCCACTCACACTACCGGGAGTTGAAAAATAGTACAAGTTTAAAGGGAATTAGACACCTTTTGGCCAGTGAAGGTCACGCTGTATGCTTTGGCCTCTACATTCACGTCCTACTTCGTGTTTGTTTTGTGCAGAAAAGGTTTCACATTTCCACAGCAAGAGCTGCTGCTGCAAAAACAAGTGGTTAGCGAGGGAAGAGAAATCTTCCCGGGGGTTCTAACCAAGGCTAAATGTTATAATTTAATTTCATCACAGCTATGCTTTCCAAGTTTCAGAGTAGCCGTTCCTTTTCCTTAGACTCTCTTGTGTCAGCAGCAGCTCAGTGTGCCCTCCTGCCTGCACTCCCTGTACCACCAAAGTTACAGCAGCCCGCAACAATCTCAATATAGAGACTAAAGATCACAAGCAAGACACTGCCCAAAACTCATCATACTGTCCGTTCCACACATGACAACACTTAGTTTGTTATGGACTTAAACACTGTAGTAAGGCAGGTCTGCCATTCGCGCAGAGCGCTGCCCGCCAGTCCAACGATGCTGCTGTCCCAAGGATTCACCCACTACTGTCTTTGCTCTCCTGTATCCTCCCTGGCCAGATTTGGAAAAGATCTCCTCAGCTGTAAGTCATGGTCCCTGCTACTGCAGGCAACCAAGTCAGTGCAAAACTGGTTTTGAAATGGCACCACGTCTAATTGGTTGCAGAGTTTCGAAGCTGTGCCAAACTGCTGCTTGAATGGCGCAGTGCATGACCTAACTGCAACAGGCTATGGGGTTTCGGTCTGCATACAAACACAAATCTGGGAATGGGAATGTCAAATATAGGCAACGACGATATTTGTAAGGAAAATTCACCAAATTTAGATTAAAAAAAAAATCTGTGTTGGTTACATGGATACTGTAAAGTACTGTGTGGACAACAGAACTGTGTGTTGTTACAACACCTCTATGTACTAGAGGTGGTGTCTTATCTGTAAAGGAACAGGTAAGAAAAATTTATTACTTAAAGTGTTTAGTACAAGGAGAGGTGGGAAGTTCTTCCCCAACCTCCACTCCAAGTTTATGCATTCTTTCCACTTGGCAAATGGGACAAACTTTTTTAGCACTGGAAAATGGATTATAGAAACACTGCTTTGCATATTGGCTCGTGGGTAGTGGCAGTCCTCCAAAATACTTTTAACTCATTGTTTGGAAAGGACTAGCTTTCACTATGGCTAAGCTAAATTAGTAAGTAGCTGTTGAAAGTTTCATCCCATATTTGTTCATTGCAAAATGCATTCAGGAATGCTAAATAAGTAACAAGTATCAATAACCATCCCTTTTTTAATTAAAAAAAAAAAAAAAAAACAAAAAACCAAACCATGAAATTCCTTTTAAAAAAAAAAACCCACAGACAATACATTACGCAAAGAGACTCAAAGGTAAGAAATTGCAGGCGTTGGTATGTCCACTTGTACCAGAAATAACAAACCTTTCAGGTTTTAGCCACAATGACTAATTTTAATGGCAGTAGACAAGAAACAGTGTACATGGAGCTCTGTGACATACTGCTTTTTTTTTTTATACTCCAAAAGCCAAGACAAGCCCTTCATATGTTAGCAGCTATTAATTAAGGCAACAATGTTTAAGCAGCAGGTTGAGGTAATTTTAAAACCACTTAACCCTTTTCAGAATTGATGAGCTTTAAAAAGCGTATCTATATGTGCATGTGTTCATATTAACAATGTATATGTAGAGGTATCTGCATGGATAGATTATGTATATATGTATATACACACACAGTTGTAATACCTATGTGTACTGGGTTTGTGTGGCAAGATTTTGGTAGCGGGGGGCTACAGGGGTGGCTCCTGTGAGAAGCTGCTAGAAGCTTCCCCCATGTCCGACAGAGCCAATGCCAGCCGGCTCCAAGACGGACCCACCACTGGCCAAGGCTGAGCCCGTCAGCGATGGTGGTAGCACCTCTGGGAGAACAGGGTTAAGAAGGGGGGAAAAACCAAACACCTAAGTGATTGCAGCCAGGAGAGAGGAGTGGGAACATGTGAGAGAAACAACCCAGCAGACCCCAAGGTCAGTGCAGAAGGAGGGGGAGGAGATGCTCCAGGCGCCGGAGCAGAGATTCCCCTGCAGCCCGTGGTGAAGACCATGGTGAGGCAGGCTGTCCCCCTGCAGCCCGCGGAGGTCCACGGTGGAGCAGATCTCCACCTGCAGCCCATGGAGGTCCACGGTGGAGCAGATCTCCACCTGCAGCCTGTGGAGGACCCCAACGCCGGAGCAGGTGGGTGCCCAAAGGAGGCTGTGACCCCGTGGGAACCCCGTGCTGGAGCAGGCTCCTGGCAGGACCTGCGGATCTGTGGAGAGAGGAGCCCGTGGAGCAGGTTTTCTGGCAGGACTTGTGACCCTGTGGGGGACCCACGCTGGAGCAGTGTGCTCCTGAAGGACTGCACACCATGGAAAGGACCCATGCTGGAGCAGTTTGTGAAGAACTGCAGCCCGTGGGAAGGACCCCATGCTGGAGAAGTTCGTGGAGGACTGTCTCCCGTGGGAGGGACCCCATGCTGGAGCAGGGGAAGAGTGTGATGAGTCCTCCCCCTGAGGAGGATGAAGGAGCAGCAAAGATAACATGAGATGAACTGACCCCAACCCCCATTCCCCGTCCCCCTGCGGTGCTGGCAGTGTAGGTAGAGAATCTGGGAGTAAAGTTGTGCCTGGGAAGAAGGGAGGGGTGGAGGGAAGGTGTTTTAAGATTTATTTCTCATTACCCTACTCTGGTTTGACTGGTAATAAACTAAATGAATTTTCCCAAGTTGAGTCTGTTTTGCCCATGACGGTAATTGCTGAGTGATCTCTCCCTGTCCTTATCTCGACCCACAAGCCCTTTGTTATACTTTCTTTCCCCTGTCCAGCTGGGGGTGTGTGTGTGTATGTGTGTGGTGGTGGTGGTGATAAAACGGCTTTGGGGGGCACATGGCGTCCAGCCAGGGTTATCCCACCACACTATGATAGCTCAAATTTTTTTCAGATCCGTAATTATAAAAGTGCTGTTGCCAATTTATATAATGAATTATAAAACTGTTTGTTGGTGTTTGTCATTAAATCAAACTTATGGTTGTGTGGAATTGCAAATTTTGTTGGCATTATCTTGCTTTCATGGTCACAATTAGATATTTTTAATGCTTCCAGTGCTAAAAACCTGCAACTTAACAGACCCCCTCAACCTTCACATCATGGCTTCAGTACCAGCATCTGCCATCAACAAGACATTTGGGTCTTTTTCTCCTTTTTAAGCATCTAATCAGATTTTGCTAAGATTCCTAGCATATCTCAGTACTGTTTCTGCCTCACCTTAATTTTTCATGTTTAATAAGTGGGTTTAGAGGCATAAATGTTAAAGTACTGGCCAGAACCCATATGGTGAGTAAACAAACAATGCCACTTGCCTCAAAAATAATTTGTATTTTGTACACAAGCAAATTAGCCCACAAAAGAGTCATCTACTACTTCAGTACTGAATTTTCAAGCAAATGCATAGCAATTGGAAGTCTATGAATGTTCACAAATAGTCAAATGCAAAATGCACAGAGCATGTAATTTTCAATAAATTCCCAGTGCCACGCAACAAACACATAACCATACTAGTTAACAGTTAACATCATCATTCCTCAAGACAGTACCTTTGCTCACTTTCATTTACTGGGCGCTTGGCGAAGAGTTTAGGAAACAACAACAGAAACTTTTTCAAAATAAAAAGACTTCATGTTTCACCAAGAAAGTCAGGAAAAAAAAAAAAAAGAAAAAAAAAGCAGCCCCACTGCTATGCAAGTCTAGTCTCCACCAGCAGCTCCTCCTTGACACAAGTAAACATCTTCCTTCTCGTGATGCAAGTCACGATGCTGAGGAGAGTGCCCTAGAAGAACCGAGTATTATCTTAATGACTGCTTTTCAACAAACACTCCAATCTTCTACTACTCATAGTTAAAAATAGCTAATCACCTTGTGGCAGTGCTTCAACTAATTGTAGAAAGGCACAAAGCCAAAAAATGGAGTTCCAAACCAGGTAACAGCAAAATGTGCTGCACAAACTGAAAACTTTGAAAAATATGACATGTGCTGCCCTAAGTAGCTGCCACCAGCTGCACAATGTTATGTTACACAAGGCAGTCATTGGATTTCCAGGTGGGTAAGTCAGAGATCAAACCTGTGGTAGCCATCACCCCAAGAGACTCTGATCTTGGCTGAGAAAGGCAGAGCACCAACAACTTTTCTGCTCTTTTAGCATCCCCTTAATACAATAATAAAAACTTTTTGGCTTGTAATTCCTACCAATACAGGCACGGGTTGCCACCCCCCACGGAGCCACAGGGGCATTTCAGGCCAGCAGGAACAGTCAAAAAGCCAGCACCATCCCACCAGTCCCACAGTAATTCTGCACACAGTGACTCTGGCTGTTCGCATCACATGCTGTACCTGCTTCCCTGCCTTCCCCACAACTCCTACTAGTAGTCATGTAAAAAAGCATTTTTGTCAAGTATTATTGTTACCTAGAAAAGTGCTTTGTCTGATTTCAGCAGAGCTCAGCACTGCCAAACGTTTTGGACACACTTGCTTCGGGTTTGTCCCTTCTAAAAGCAAGGCAAAAGAATGTTGAATGAATATTTTTAGCTTTATTTACTTGATAGGGAATTTCTCAGCGCTTATGTATTAGAAAAACACCTTGCAGCTTTGTAGTATGTTCAGTGCCAGGCACGTGATAAATTTCCACTGGAAAAAACTCTTGAACATGACTGACAATAGTAAATCCACAAATTACCGTAATTTTATGCCCCCTGCAGCTAGTGGTATGAAACATAGTTTTCAACCTTGTTTTAACTTGCTGAATTTAGACAAATCTATAATGTTATTGATAACAGTGAGAAAGATACTCAAATGCAGAAATTGTATTCCTGGGCATAAAAACAATTGGAGCACAATATTTTATATGTACTACAGGTGATGAAAAATACAGCTGTCATTAAAACATAAAAAAAAGATGGAAAACTAAAGGTTTTGGCTTGGTTTTTTTTAAATTAATTTAACGCGATATACATATCTATTTTCAGCTATTGCGCTTGATCAGGGTTTTTTCCTCCTCAAGCCGAACAGTTAACCTGGTGCACCATGTGATATTACTAGCTCTCTCACTCAGAACATTAATGTTTGAAATACAGGCTGAGTGAACAAAATCATGAAGGAAAGCAAAAACCTTGTTTAAGCAAAATCTATGGATATATGGCTCCTAATGGATTTTCCAATGAGCATACACTTTCTATCGTATTTCCAATTTTTAGAGTGTAATTTTATTTACCAAGGGTTCTGAGGGCCCTAAAAATGGACAACTGGTAGAGACAATCAAGATCTAAAGTTGAGCTAGCCTCCACACATGAACTGTTCATGCTACTAGCTGAACTAATCAGAGGGAAATCCCAGTGAACTCTGCAATGGTTACTTAGCAATTGCTTGATTTATTTTTGGTTTAGGCAGAAAGTTTTTCAGAGTATGGCTAGGTAGTGGGCTCAGCAACCTAACACAGTTGCTTTGGTTACAGCCACACCTCAGGCTGCAACTTCAGTATCAGAACATGCACAGAAATCATAACAGCTGCAATGCTACACACTATCCCATATTAAGACTTGTCCTTAGAACCACACTGAATTACACTAATAATGCACTTAGTCCTACAGCTGCTTTTGAATTTGAGAAGTGTGAGGTTTAAGAGGCTGCTGCTAGAACAAACTTCCTTTGGGATTTTTTGCACATGATGATGCTCCCCTTTCTTCAGTTACCCAGCTGTCATTACAAGACTAGTACCATTATGACTCCCCGTGGTGGAAAGGCATGAGAGGACCAGGCTTGGCTCAGCAGCTCTGACCAGTCCTTAACAGCCTCTTCCTTCATCAAGTTGGGCTTAGCAGCCAACTCACCCTTAGCAGCCCTTGCTGCTGCCACCGTTTTCTTCTCCAGTGAACCTCAAGGAGAAGCGGTTGAGGAGGAGACAGTGGGAGCCATGAGAAAGGCAAAGATCCGCAGAGGTGCATCACTGACCCCGACTGCCAGCAAGTTGAGGGCTGCTCCTTCCCCTCATAGTCATTGACTCCTAATCCAACCAGGCCTAAGGCACCATGCTGAAACTGATAGGTCTTCTTATTGCCACCCACAATACCAACTCTCATCCTTCCCACTTAGGTATTTTCCCAGTACTTCCAATCCCGTCAGAGTTCCTCTGTGGCGATCCTGTATTTTGACAACCACTCTTCATAGGCCCTCTCCCATAAATAAAAATCCAGCACCCAGTAAAACAGCCTTTCAGAGCCTTCCTTTGACAACCTCGAAGGAGGTTGGCCAGGCCAACCTCATCCTGTCCATACCCCCCTGCTTTCCCTCCAGCCCAAACTGTTTTCTATCTGAAAGTCCACCCTCCTCTCCTGCCCTGAAGATTCATCTCCGCTACCTACAACTCTTCCCATAATGCCACTTTTCAGATTTGCCCTGGTCACAGACTACGTGAAGAACAGCAGATGCAAACTACTTGCAAAACCCAGAATTAAGTTTGCTGCTGGTTTTCAAGACGCATCACTTTCACTGTGAGACACTGAGGTTCATTGGCACTTACAGCTGAGTGAAATAACTACGAGACACGCAGAACTACAAAGAGGTTTGGAGCTATCACTGCAAACAATAGCAATTCTATAGATACCACTGCTTTATCACAGTGTTATAAAGGTAGTCACATGAGAAATTGTGACGCATTAGCCAATTGTAATACATAGGTTTAAGAGTATCAGAGAGAAACCTTGCATTAGTAGTTTTATCTAAAAGTAGATCAATGTGGAACCCCCATCTATAGCAGGCACTGCATAAGACAGTTTCTATTATCTCATTTTCTTAATTACAGGAAACAGTAGAAAAACCTCAAACCTTAAACTTCCGTATCTGCTCTTATTTACATACCTAAAGGGAAACCCAGAACTTTGCTCATGTAGCTGAGGATCTGCACACTCCTACTCCGAAAGATGCCCTTGGATTACATTATAGTCTCATTTGGAGCCACTAACTCAAAAGGATATTGGGTATCCTCTGATTATTGATTCACAGAAGTACTGGCAAACCACCAGAAGCTGCAGCCATTCTGGAAAAGAAATACCTTTACAGAGAAATTATGAAAATAATTTTAATAAATGCAGGGAAATCTTTGCTAAAAAAGGCTACATTCAACAACAGTCTCAGCTTTTTCTTACACGCTCACTTTTTTCACCTTAAAAGCAACAATATACTGGTGCAGAAAATTGGACATTCATTCTAGATGCTGACAGATTTCTCACACTGAGCAGCAAGACCTCCTGGTCACATTTATCACTTCTGTCACTTCCTCCTCTGCTGTGTTCCTGGAGAATCCAGAAGCATCACACCTTTGAGAGAAGCAATAGATACTGCAGTGCTCTGGTGAACACGCTTCCAGTTTATTTCTCTGTCAATACATACACTCATGATCCTACCTTCACTGTTACAATCCTCCCTCATTACTGTAAACTGCAGCTGGGATCCTGCTGACTCAGGCATTCAACCTATAAAAACCTTCTGAGCTGTCACTGCCAAAGACACAGTCCGTTCAGCTACTCCATTTTCAACAGTGGGCACGTATTAACAAAGCCTAAAGACAGCTACTAACCTACCAAACTACATTTCTTGCTACAGAAAAGGGTCTCAGGAGACAATGAGTTGAACGAACTGTTTTAGTAGATAAGGACAGAACTACAGCATATAATTATCATGCCGCAGAATGACTATACTGGTAGTTAACAAAGGAAATTTCTCCCATGTTGAGCTCAAAAACCAAAAAGCACCCTCCTCCTGCCCCTACCTTAAGGGGAGTGGGGGAAAGAGGCGAGTCCACAAAGTGGTGCAGGGCACAGAAGTGAGATTAAGTCATCTCACCTCAAGCAGCAAGCTTTTTGCAGTCCTCTCAAACCCAATCAAGACGCACTATTATGCAAACATACACGCTCCCACAATTCCCTTTTTACAGTAACATGTCAGGTCATTTCATGTCAGCACACTCTCAGCTTCCCATGGAGGCCACTGGAAAAGCATGCTCCTATCTCACGGACAGTGCACCTGGCCTGGATCTTGCACAATCCCAGTTATCCACTAGCTGGTGGCAAATAATTCTTTTCTGCTTTAAAGGGGTGCGTGCTATGGTCTGCATGACAGAGTATGTTTTGTATCTGGACTATATAAATTACCATGACAAGTTTGCAAGACTGCCATTCTGCATTTTGTCACCTTACAAGTTTCTTTGAATATGAAAAAAATAATGAAAGTGCCTACTTACTTGGTGAAGAAATGCTAACCTTCTAAACTGCGTTTTTCTTCATGCTTGAAATGGCTGAGTCTCAGCACACCAATGCACAAGAAATATTATCATTTCAAGCGTATTCTAGAAGAGTCAGCACAAATGCCAGGTCTACAAAACCTTCCTGGTATAACCTTGTTTCAGACCGAGATGATTGTGTCCCAGAGTGGCACAAATCCCTCATTGTCCCACATTTTAAAGACAGGAGAGACTTCACTCCTCTGTGTAATCATTCCTTCATTGTACAGAAAACATTTACTGGAACAGAAAATCAGACATACTATCACACAATGGCAGCCTTTGCCTATCCTTTGAATAATCTCTGCCTTCCCTCCTCTACTGCAAGGCTCCATGGGCCCAGGCTATTGCAACATGATCCCAAATGATCAGTGTGCACCTTCACCCATTACCCTGGCATTGCTGGCACGAAACCCTGGTACTCTTTGGTCTCATGCTCCTGCAGTGCCTCCCTGATGTTTAATCAGCTCAGCAACCAGCTCATTCAGCCCTTAACTTTCCATGAGGTCACTCAAAATGCAATTTCAGAGCTGAAAACAATTTAATTTATATTCTTCAGTTACAGGCTATCAAATTTACTTTCAATTTCCACAATTGCAGCTATTAAATTATAGGGCATTATTCTGTTAGAGTTCAAGTCAAACCTGTTCGAAGAAAAACATGTAGATGCTAACTAGTAGTAATCCTGCATGGTCAGACTTCATGCATGGGCACTAGTAACTTGCAGCCATGCATCTGGCTGTGGCCTTGCACGCTGCTTTTCTGCCTCAGAAGGCAGCAGCCAACAAACACAACCTGCCAGTATCACAGCACAGACTAATGATGGATGCAGCACCTGACAGTCAATTGCATCTGGTCCACGACCACATGAGATTCCACTTCCTTGCCAAAAATGTAAAGATCTACAGATATGCTCTTAACTTCCTCTGTGATGACCTGGTGTTTGCTTCAAGTAATACTCTCTTCCTTACCTTATGTGCTACCTTAGCTCAAAAAGCATACAGGCCCATTGCCTCCAGTTACACTCAGATGCGACTCAACTTACTGCAACACAGCTACCGCTGTGCAACTGAGAGATTCACGAGATGACCTCTAAAAACAAAAGCTGTGATACTAGAGAAAGGGTTGCCAACTAGTTGACACAGTCTTCAATTATGCTGCTATTACACTGAAACACATGTAATGTAGCTGTAGCTTTAGAAAAAAGAAACATCTCAATTTGTGAAATGAAGTAAAGAAGGTCATCGTAAAACCACACCACCAGTGGAGCAGACACAGCTACGATTCATCCAGTTTGTTTGGAAAACAAAATTTACCACTCTCCTCAGCCTCTGATTAGTCATGCCTCCTTTTTTAAGCACAGCAAGAATCTCCTGTGTATTTGTAAATATACTAGTTAATGAACTGGAAATTTTACTTCAAAAAGTTAGGTCCAAATTTCTTTCTAACTTTGACACATTCAGATTACAGTACAAACCTTCAAAATTTTGCCAAAACCTGGGGGGCACACGTGAATTTTTAATTACCACAGTGTTGCCTATGTGGGAAAACCTAAGAAAGATAAGGTTAACTAACTGAAAATGTAAAGATCAATAAAAAAGATATCAAATGCACAGCTTTCATTTCATTAAAACCTGTTTTGAAGTACTGCATAGGCACCATATTCCATTTGTTATACCAACGTGCACATTTGTGAGTTTCCACCATTATTCACAGAGATAAAGGATATATTCTCTATGTATTCTTTAATCTTTGTAATTTATAAGTGTCTTATTTTCATGATTCCACAACGCTGGACTGTAAAACGTCACATCGGAGTAGGTTTACTCCCACATTTATACAAATAAAGCATGCCCACCAGTCTCCCACCAAGTAAAAAATGCTACCCCTGCAAATAATGGCCACTGCTTTGTTTAAAAGGCATGTTTTCACAGATATGCAGTTCTTGTATCCATATGTATTGGGGTTTGTGTGGCAAGGTTTTGGTAGCGGGGGATGGGGTTACAGGGGTGGCTTTCGTGAGAAGCTGCTTCCCCTGTGTCCAACAGAGCCAATGCCAGCCAGCTCTAAGACTGACCTGCCACCGGCCAAGGCCGAGCCCATCAGCGACGGTGCTGGTGCCTCTAGGAGAACAGATTTAAGAAGGAAAAAAAGTTGCTGGGACACACAGAAACGGCAGCCAGAAAGAGGAGTGAGAACAGGTAAGAGAGAAGGTGTTCTGAGATTTGGTTTTATTTTCTTATTACCCTACTCTGCTTGACTGGTAATAAATTGAGTTAACTTTCCCCAAGTTGAGTCTGTTTTGCCCATGACGGTAATTGGTGAGTGATCTCTCCTGTCTTTATCTCAATGCAGGAGCCCTTTGTTATATTTTCTCTCCCCTGTCCAGCTGAGGAGGGGGGAGTGATAGAACAGCTTTGGTGGACACCTGGCATCCAGCCAGGGTTATCCCTACCACACCATAAAATTAACTGGACTAACAGTTATGAGAATGAATTGAAGACACTATAAAACTACAGCACACAAGCTCGTGTAAAAGATAGAAGTATTTTGTCCTTACCTATAATATCAAACGCCCTAACGAGATACTTAACACAAGAGAAGTACATTTAGGAGAAATCTAAAAAAGGTGTTTATTTTTTGTGTAGATACAGACGAATTCTGGAGATGATGTTCTTCACCCGTATACTTCCACCCCAAGTACATTGATCAGGCAAAGAACAACAAAGGATAAGACAGTTTGCTGAAGTTAGTTACATACACCTCTAGCAACTTTCTTGATATACATGTATTTGGGTGAATCAACAGAAGCCAAAATACAATTCAGGCTATAGCAGATAGTACATCAAACCAGAAATAGCCTAGAAAGCTGCGTCTTGATATTTCATTAGCAATTTTTAAAGCATTTCTATTAATGAATGTTTCTATCAATTACAACTATGGAAAGTGCTGTTTAAACACAGATTTATATTAAAAATTACACAGAAGAACATGCTTTTTTACATTTTTATTGAATGTAATATTTAAACAATTTCATAAACAACTAAAGCATAAAAGACTGTCTGCTCATGATGCTTCCAATCTTCTTTTCCTCCATTTTTCCACATAGAACTTGAATGTCTCCTATAAATAGAGTGGAATAAACAAGTTCAACATTGTTTCAACTGAAAAGTTACTAATTCTGAACAAAATCTTATGTCCTGACAAAAGCCAAATCTATTATTCTCTGTCATGCAAAACTAGACCTGTACTGAAGTCTGTATAATTAAGAGAAACACCAGAGAGAATAAAAGGAAAAGGAAAACCTTGCCAAAAATGCATAATGAAGCTTCTATTAAAATGCAATAATATAATCAATTTCATTTTAAAAAGAAAATACTTTTTAACTGCAATCTGCAATTGTGCCAAAAAGATTGAGACATTTTTAAAAACCAAGCTGCATTAGAGAAAAATTGAACAGGGAAATAAAAAAATGAATAATTTCAGTAACTTTGAAAAAACACTCTTATTTTCACTAACTACATGTAAGAAACAGACATTCTAGGTTTTAAATTTACACAGTCCAATAAAATTTCAATTATAAATTATGTCAAGGTTGCAGAAAAAATCCACAGCTCTTAAAAAGCTAAACCAAATATTTTATGCCAAAATTTTCTCCAATTTTTTGCAAACTAAGAAAAGAAAATCACATTTATCATGAAGCAATGCAGAGAAACAACATATAATCAGGTCTTCACGGAACTACAGAAAAACACTTATTTTAGAATTTAAAAAGTGGCTAGAAAATGGCAATAACAAGTTTGTTTAGAGAGGAAAACCAGAATAAGTCTTTAAAGTCTGCTTCGCTAAAATGGTACTAGTAGACTGTTAGTCAAAGGAATGATGTGAAAAGTATTTACAGTATTGACAGATTTAGTATCATGCCACTTGTCACCCTCAAATAAGATATATTTGCACAGTTGCATATATCTGCTGGCAAGGCAGCTAGAAGCAAAGCTTCTATTAATTAAAAAAGTTAATTCCTACAGTTCTAAAATCCCATCCTACTAAAGCAGCAACTTGTACTAGACAGAAAACAGGTAATTAATGCAAACTAAACCCCATTAATTGTTAATGAAATAAACATTCTATAAGCCTTTTTAAGTTCAATGGCTTAGATAAATGTCCCAAGGACATTTGATAGAAGCACACCTGTAGATGAGTGCCTGATAAAGATCAGGTAGTTTAAATATCGTAAGCCCCAAGAGGTTTTATTTCTTCAAGTCAAATCCAATGCAAGATTACTATAGTTCCTACAACACTCAGTACTTCATACATTACCTCCTTTGAGGAGTCTCTGCAGAGATTTAATCCCTATGTAATTATTCATGCAATTTGTTTTATTAACACTGAACATACACGATTCTGCAGATCTATTTCCTAATTAAGAAATACTCACAGGGGGTTCAGTGAAAGGGACAGGCTCTCCTACTTTCTTCAGAAAAGCTGCTAAAGATTTCAGAGATAGCTCATGCAGCTGTATATTCTTTGCTTTTGTTTTCTCATACACAGCCTTTACAGAAGCAACATCCCCATCCAATTCTGAGGAAAAAAAACAACACCAAAACTGAAAATACCCCCCCCATTGGTAAAGTGTTCCTCTTTTCACCTGTCTCCATGATGTCACACATTCCTACTACTTGCCAAAACATATTCTAAATATTTTAATATACAATATTCCAAATATTCCAGATATTATTCATATCCTACTGACAATTCACATAAAAGAACAGAACATACAGCCATTCTAGCTTTCCTTTTTATTTGAGGCTGGATGATCAATTCCTTCAAGCATGTGCTGGAACCACAAAGGAGTAGGAGCTGCACAGTGAGAACACACCACTCTAGGATGTGAAATACAAAGCCATATGCCTCTTTCTGAAGCAAGTGAAAAAAAATGAATACAAAAGCTAAAACAAAAGTCACCCAAGTTCAGCATGTGAGAACCCTAGAACAGAATTTAATCCCTTAAGTAAGGGTAGAATATTGTTACAGTTACAGGTGCTGGGTACATCAAAACTATAACCTAAAGGAACAAAGAAAACAAAGGTCAGATGCTCATTTTAGAACACAAACAAAATCCTATTTCATCCTATTGAGCAGGAGACAATTTTTGCTGACCCACTAACGCTATGACAAACCTTAACTGCTTAAGTAACCAATAACATTTTTTCTGGATATTCCATAAAAGGTACCATCCCCTGCAACAGGTTTTAAGTAATCCGTTCTTCATTTATTTAAAGCACTGCTCACTTCTAGCTGTAGAAGAGTGCAGTGTATTTCTCCTTCCTCTAAAGTGGGAGAGGGCAGAAACTCCTCCTTCTACATTGACTCATGCTTAACTATAGACTTTTCTGCTGCTCAGATATTTGCTTGAGACACATCAGGATGAAATTGAAGTGACCCCTGACATTTTCACTGTTGTCCTCAGGGTCCTAGAAGCAGTACAACAGTTCCTAGCACCTTGTAAACAACAAGGAAGCCATCATGTCCAGTTAAATGCATTTTGTTACTTGGGAAAATGCAAACATCTGCAGTATGGGAGCTGTCTCAGGTTCTTTCTTGTTCACATTTGGAAACACCATCTTCACAACCATAGGGGCTATAAAACCAATAGTTCTAAAAGAAAAAAAAATCTTTAATTATGCAGAAATGGATAGCTTGTGTCCCTTTCTCATGAGAAAAAGCTTCCCACTCATGTCTGGCAAGTGGCTGAGCTCCTTTTAGAATGTGGGATGCTACTGCAGAAACTGCATGAAGTGATGGTTTAAGAGAAATCATTAACTTTCTATTTTAAAGAAATAGATGTATTTATTGTATGGAAAACAAACAAAAAAGAGCTAATACTTAGATTCTGTTTAATGGACCATGCAAATGTGATTTTATGTATTTCCTTTTTCAAGAAGGTATACAGGACAAAGAAAGGAGTAAATGTCCCTTCACTTGTTCAGTTGTGGATGTCTGATATACGATCAGACTTCTTTCAGCTGTGTTCTATATTCTACTATGTATTTGCTAAACACATAAACACTTATTTTATTTGTCCATTTATTTTGATAACTAGCAACAGTAACTAACTGTAGTAATAGTACTCTGTTATCTTTCATTTCCCTAACTAATTAAAAATAACACTGTACCTGACAGGAGAATAATTTGTTTCCTAGAAAACGATGATACTACAAGGTTGGACTTGGATGAAAATGAGAAATCATGTTTTAAAGCTTCCTAACTGTAAAATGAAAAAAAGAAATGAAAAAAAAGATCTTATTTCTAGCCCTCTTGGCTTGAACGCAACCTAAGCACAGCCTTCTAAATTTCAGTTGTGCTAAATATTTTGCTGATGATCATTTTAAGAGCCAAATGAGACTACCATACTCACCGCTGCAGAAAGTATCAAAAATGGAAGAGAAGGGATGAGGGAAAGATGTAGCTGAATTGCTGTTCATGTGTACAGGTCTGTACATATTATACATGGTGGGGACAGAATATATTAAATGCCCCGAATATCCTCAGAGTAGGACAACACCTTATTCTTTAAAACAGAAAGATGTAATAGAAAATGCAAAGATACCCTAGTACAACTGACCCAGTCCAGCCCTGGTAAAGTGGATCAAGTAACTGATGTGCACTCTTCTACCTGATATAGGAGTGGAATTGATGTCTCATACAGGTGAGATGCTTGTACAGAACAACCTGGGAACAGCTTTTCAAACTCTTCATGCTGGTACTGTCTCCTCTAGAACTTGCTACGAGTCAGCTACGTCTCTGCCTAAAGAAACTACAGCAACCATCTGTTCACATACAGTGTGGCTTCACATGTTGAATACACTCTAACCACTGTTTTAGGTATAATAGAGCAAGTGATTGATTCTCTGCAATCTCTTTATGAAATCGTAGTACTATGACGTAGTTGGAAAGGATATTGAAAAAATTAATTAGTTCACTTACGGTATTTTTACTGAGCTAAAAGCAGTAAAGGGCTAATGATAGCAGCAAGTACAGTGCTGGTGACAAAGGGCATTTTTTTGTTTTATAAAAACATGTTAGAAAACTTACCCTGCTGTGAATGCAACTGTAGGGCTAAACAATTTTGGTAGTGATTGCTGCTTTGAACATTACTAAGCAAGTGATTTTTTTAAGTTAGATACTACATCATGAGAAATTCTACAACTTGATTCAAATACAGTGAAGTTTTTATTCCTTTAACACCATATCGTGGGTTTGGGGTTGAAGTATTTTACTTAATTATTCCTATTTATCTCTTCTGTGATAGACTGGAGCACAAGGGTTTCTGTCATTGTATCTTTTTGCTTGTAATACATATGTGAAGAATATTTGCTCCCTGTAATAAAACTGCAGGACCATATCGGAGTACACAAGGCAAAGGACACTACAGCAAAGAGATGCGACCTTGCAAGCTTCCAACTGAGTGTTGCCATAGGGGCTATATGTCCTGGTTTTTCAAGACTGAGTGTTGCAAATAAACATACTTAAATAAGCAACTTGATTTTTTAGAGCTGTTCCTCTCTGGCCTCAACTATAAAGAGAACTGATTAGCACTTCAAATCTACTATTTAGGTAAATCCAGATGAAGGCATCTGGAATATTAACTTTGGCTAAATTAAAACAGGTATAAAGAATCTACACTAATAACAATAAGGTCCTTGCACATTACTGATAAAAGTAATCATGATTTTGAAACACACACATAAAAGGAAACAATATACTTATTACATGTTTTGGGGAAAAAAAAGCAAGATTCATTTTAAAAGCCATTCATTCCTACAGTATTGCTCTCCATGGGTTAGGATAGATTCTTTTTTATTCCACAAAGTCCCTACTTAGCCTCTATTGTAGCAGTGTCCTTTAATCTAATATAGCTCCCTTTGTAAAGGACTGTGTCAGTTGTTTGCTTTTCCAACCTAATAGTTAGGACAGTATACAGATTCAACAGACTTAAACAACAAAAACCTCAGACAAACCCCGCCAACCTCTTTGTGGCTCAAACTGTAAAGCAAGTTACATAGTGTAGATCCTACTCCCCTCTCTAAGGGTTTCCATGACCTTTCTGAATGTCTCAAGAGTTCTTACTAAAAAAAAAGTATTCCAAGGAGAGTAAATTACCATAACATCTCATGAGGTAACGGTATGCAATTTCCATATCTAGATGCTCAGGAATCAGTTCTAAAAGTGTCTCTATCTTCTTCGCCTATGAAATTTAATGCACAGACAAAAAGAGCATTAACTTCAAATCTTAAACAACAAAATAAAATTGCCAAATTTAGAATAATTTCAGAACTTTTAAGTGAAATGAACTGTACTGATAACAAGGAATGGATTGTGCAACTGAAAGTAGACATCATAACGTCCTTCCCAAAATTTCATAAGCAGATATCAAATAGTCAAAGAAATCAGGCACAAAGTAAAACAAACAAAATGCGGGACTAATATCCATACTAAAGCAGGCCAAACATTAGTTTCTCAATTTATTTTTTTTAAGGAAGAAATTAATGTATTAATGAGAATATGTCAGGATTTCAACCAATTTAAAATAAAATGCAAACCACTCGGCAGACTTCACTGACCTAGAGGTCAATGGTAGCTATGTTCAGTGCTTAAAAGAAGTCAGATCATTAACTAATGTGCTTGAATTCGGAACCTCCCTCCCTCAACCTCTGATTCCAGTTTCAAAACCTCTCAGGTCTTGAATTAAAAAAAGTTTATAGAAATTGCTAACATATTTATCACATGCTACTAACTTCTATGTGTTATTAGAATTTCAGCTTGAAAGTTAGAAAAATTCAAGTTTTTAAATTTCTTCTACAGACACCAAAAGATGGTGATTATCATCATATTTATCATCATCACTTCAACAGAAGAACTTTTAATCTCTGAGTATTTAAAGGCAAGTTCCACAAACCATAAATGTGCATTTTCCCTCATTTGAAAAGCATTTATTCTAGTTTGTGTATTAACTGCCTCCTGATGCTGCCACTCTATGAAAGAGAAATCAACGTGGTTTTGCATGCATGTGTGTTTGGGGCTGGTTTTTTTGTTGTTCAGTGATGGGGTTTGTGGGGGTTGTTTTGTGGGGGAGGGGGGGGTTGTGTGTGGTGGTTTTTTTGTTTTGTTGGGTTTTGGGTTTTTTTTTGGGGGGGTGTGTTGTTTTTTACTTTGAGGGGGGGCATATGAGGAGGGAGGGACAAGAGTAGAGCAGACACATAAATGAGAGCATTTTGAATTATAGGGAATGAGCACAAAGCCACAAATCTAAACAGATGCTCAAACTAGATACATGCCCAAACCACCATAACAATAATATGAAATCTGTCTTTTAATGTAAACAGAGGTATTTTATCATTAGAGAGAGGCTGAGTTTTTAACTTGCATTTGTATTCCTACAATGTAGCTAACAAAGTAAGTACTTTCAGCTTGTGATACTGAACTGGATAGTGCAGTAAAACATTTAAAGCACAATGTCTGTAGGATATAAAGTATAACATCAAAAATGCAGGAAATTACTGGAACAACAGAAAAATATTAACTACACCCTTCTTTCCATCATGCTCCATAAACTGTTCCTTTAAATGTAACCAGCTCTGCAAACTAACCTCCTCCCTCCCCAAGAAACCTCATAAAGCTGTCAACTGTGAAGTTCAATATCCAAAACACTTCAACAAAGGCTGATGAAATAGTATTTTGCTACATATACAATGATATACATGAAAAAAATACTATACCTGTCCAGGTTTAGATGCTGATCTAGCCATAAAACTCACTAAAGTTCTCTTCTCCTCAACTAATGCACCACACCTCTAAAGAAAAAGAAATAATGTAGCAGTCATGAGTAGGTTAGTGATAAACAAAATGACTAAGGTGAAAATTTCAAACTAGAGATGTTTAAAATAATATACTAATATATTACCCATTTACAAGGTAAATAACCGACCATTAGTTTACAAAAAAACCCCACAAAACAACCAAAACCCAAACCACCACCACCCCCCTTCCCTCCCCCCTGAAACACCACCACTGAACGTAGCAAACAAGTTCATTTCATGCACCATTTTGGTAAACATTGTTTTTAAAATGGTAGTATAAAGTTTGTTTAAAACAAAAGGGGAAAGAATTAAACTAATACTTCAACATACCACAAAAACGAGGTTTAGGACTGCAAAAGAATGAAAAAGAGAAACACTATTCCTCTCCAATTATACTGCCAAGCATTCACAAGTGAGCTAGGGATCATAAGGTTAATTATACATTTAATAAGGTGTCAGGGAGATAACTGCTCGTTTCTTTATAAAAATTAAAATGTACAAAGCAAGTTCTCTTTAAAGTATAATTACCTACACTTATGCATACAAAGGACTGATTTCAATCTCTCTATTTTATAAAAGGCTTTCACTGCAATAGACAGGGTTTGAGAGGGAGAAGTTGAACTTAGAAAAGTTTAAGACAGACCAGATAAATCAAAAATCTATCTTACTTTAGAAACAAGGGCAAAATAAAATATACAAGACAATATTTTAGTGTATATTCCTCAAAGGTGTCAGTCTTAAAATTCTTACAATGCACAGTGCTTTTTACCAGCTGTAAGATATTTTATCAGTACCAAAATGCACAGGAAGAGAATACTGTGCATGGAAAAATACACATACCACAAATTTACTACAGTCAATTAGTATTTTAGACATATGTAAACAAGAAATTTTGGTTTATGCTATTATGAATATACTATATATGTAATATGGTTTGACAAGCTCTTTAAAGGTCCAGGTGAAAAGGTGTGAAGCTTCATTCCATCAGGCAAACTAAGACAAAAATGTACCCATACTGTTCTGACAAAAAATTGCTTTATGATGATACAGGCAAAATATTCATGGGAGAAACTTGCAACATTTTATTACTGATCCCAGGCATTCTCACCTACTGTCAGTAGGTGGTCTGAGAGGAAAGAGACAGTCTAGTTGGAGAAATGTTTTCCACAGTCCCCTTTCATGCTGAAATATCAAACTACTTTTGACTTCGGCCAGTAAAAGCATTCTCCCTCCAGACAGTACAAAAGACACTGTTGCTGTTCCTTGAACTTTTAAATAGACTCTTAGTTGCATTTCTGAAAGCAAGAATTCTCCACGTGTATACTAATGTTTCAGATTATTACAAGCAAAATAATTCATTTAGATTGTGGTCTACTTTTCAAGAAAGTAACAAATAATGGACAGTGATTATTACTATCTTCTAGTTACCTATTAGTAGAATACTTGATCCACAATAGCAGTCAAGAATGTTTAACACAACTGAAAATTTTTCCTGTACCATATAAAAATAAATTCTTATACACAGAAGTTTCATCTCAAGCTTATCTGTGAATGTCCACTTAACATGAAATATTTAAATTCTCCCCCAAGATAGCATATACAATGTTATTTCAAGTATGCTACAGAGCCATGAATTTAATTCCAACAGTTGGACGCTGTTGTAGTAAGAAGTTTTAGGAATACATGAATGGAAATTATTCCATGTTTTGAAAAATTTTAATAATGTGCAGGTTTTACTTAAAAATGCAAAACCCCCTATTTTCACAAAAGCAAGAAATTGTAACAGATTTTCATTCACTCATTCAATTTCATTCATTTCAATCAAAGAGCAATCAAAAAAATCAGGAAGAATAAAGTAACTTGAGTTTTTTTCTATTTTGATGTTTCATGCTATATAGCAAGAGGGTTTTATATCAAAATTGTAGCCTCCTTTTAATTTAATCCTCAGATGACCAGATAGGCAAAGCAATAAACGAAGTAACATTCCAGAGCAGTGAATATACAAATAATACACCTCGCACTGCAGCAAAAGTAACTGAACGCATTTGTTGGTATGCATTCTTCTCAAAAAATGGTCTCGGATTATCATAAAAGATCTGGTGGATGAAGAAGAACTTTTTCTTTAGCAGCTTAAAATACTTAGGAACTGGTAAATGAGTAGTATGCACTACCAAGAGATGGTAAGAGGCCTCAATCTGAGGCGGGAGCCTAGCACACAGAACAATCTGCAGAATCAGGGTGACTGCTGGACTGCCACCTGCTGGGATGAGCCTCCCTGACGGAGCCTGTTTGTGCACGCTGCCAGCAGCAGCTCCCATCACCCACAGTTCATCCCACCTCTGGCTTGGCTTTGTCTTTAGCTCTGTACAAGTGGCATGAATACAGCTGCCTCATTCCTTGAGGACTGCTAACTCAGCTGAGACTGTGGCCCAGAGACCACCATTTGTCTTCTAATGCATCTGTGACACTCAAGGGAATAGAAAGCAAATTCAGCTTTTAATAAGCCTTGAATACAGCATATACAATATTAGAGCAATCAGGTGAAATAAGGTCCATGAAAAGTAAACATTGCCTGCTTCTGGTCTGCAAACTGTACAGCTGTTAAGGCACTTTTATGTTTATAGCACTTAAGAAATTATATGAGAAGTTGCAAGGAAATGGTTTGCAAGAAGCAACTGCTGTCTAGCAGAAAACTTACAAAAGAATATTTGCTTTGGACAGAATTTCAAGCAATATACAAATCCTCCTTTTATTTCCTTCAGGCTGTTAGAAGACAAAAAACCTTCTGACTCTGGCACCCACTACTACTACTAGTACTAGAGTACTAGCTCACAGTTTGGAATAGTCTAAACTGTGCTACTGCTACTCACACTGTAATTCAAAAGCATACTAATACTAGCCTATGCTATACAACACCTCTTTTTGACAATTTCTCAGTTAACCTTTGAAGAGCTGTAAGCATTTCTGTACCTCTCTTGTTGTGTCATTACCTGTATCAGCGATCTGGCATCATCCACTCTGTCTGCACTGACATACTGAAGGAAAAGATCTGTGACAGGTCTGTAAATTCCAAACTGACTGGCCAGTCGTTCTGCCATCACACCAACTGCAAAATGATGAGTACGTAAGGAAAATCTTCTATTGAAAAGCCACTTTTGTAAACTTCACAGGCATGATTTATGCTGACTGAGCAGGTTTTACATGTAATGGCTCTTTCATAACACCTCTGTCTAGTCAGAATATTTAAGCATCATTGCAATTAACTTACATTTTTCCAAACCTGGTTCTAATCCTTCCTCAGACACCTTTCTTAACAAATAGGAAATATTTTTGACAGCTTGATCAGGATTCTGTGCACCAGAGATAAGCAGAGGCTCAAGGTATTCCACAGCAGCATCAAGGTCATTGCTAGGAAAAGAGATTGAACTAGCTTAGTTTCTGAAATCAAGATTTCTACACCTAAAGAAACAATTACATTAAAGTTTTTGTTTTCTACATTAAGGTTGTATTTCCCAGGAATAGCTGAGTACCTATGACTTCATTCAAATATTGTAAAAGCGAAACCATTTATGACTGAATGAATAAATTAACCCATAAATAAATTTTTTATGACCTTTGACCTGTACAAAGCCTAAGTAATTTTGACACACTTTTTTCCTCATTAGGAAAGAAGAGTTCAGCTAACTGCTTTAGGAAAATGTGTTTTGCAAATCTAGAAGGCAAAATCAAAACATTAAGAGAAGGTATCTGAATAATTAATGCATGCAACTCAAATATTTTTTAAATGCTATTCAATTAATTATTTACCCAATTTTTCCCATGCCTGCCTTTTTGGATGCAAAAGACAATACTAAATGTCATTTGGTTAGTACCTTTGTCTAAACACTTTTAATCTTATGGCTTAAGTATAGCAAATGCTGATAAAATAATGCAGGAAGTATTCACCGAAGTATAAACTCTACTTATAGCATTCTAAAAAGTTCAAATGACAACATCTCTTATCAATCAACTCTAAAAACTAATTTAATTGAAAAAGACATTGGAGCACGATGAATGCTTTTAGTGAAGCAGAAACACAGCACATTGGAAAGCTATGAAAAATGCTTTGAAAGCTGTATCGGAAACATGACTCTACCAATAAATGAACAGGTATTAAAAATATCTGGAAAAATCTATTTTTCATAGTTCTCAAGGTACAGCTTGCATATATTTAAGAATATGTAAGGTACCTATTATTTGTGCTGCTGTTAAGTCTTTTCATACATCCAAGCTAGTTTCAGTATAGGAAAAGAAAAGTTGATGCTGTTTAAATAACCTGTGCCTGCATACAGTGATTTATTTATTTATTCCTGTCAGCAATCTACATCTTAAGAACATAGCATGACTTTGCAACACTTTTATAACATGGAAATATAGGAAAATATGCAGCTTATGAGACAAATCGTGAAGAATCTCTCCTGTTTGGACTGTTTAATTTCAGCTAAAGTCAATGCACTAAAACTGTGCCAAGGACTACTGAGATCTAAGTATTTACAGCATCAGTCCTTTATAGACAGATTGTTTTTTAGTGGCTGAAAACATAGCGAGCTCACTACTGGAACTGGCCTGCATGGTTCGCCTTCAATTCAAGTGCTCTTGCTGTTCCAAACACTGCAGTGACTATTCTCTCTGGCCTGGCATGCCTGAGATGATTAGGTATCTGTTATGTACTATACAGTTCTACAGCTTTCCTGCCGAGTTAGACACAGGAGCTCTACCTGATGAAACTGGTTTGAAATAAAATAATGGAATATGTAGGATTCCTGAAGACTGGCTCCTGCAAAGGATATCTGAGTTCATAGTATGCCCTTTCTCCCAGAAGTGCTTCCCCCATGCAGTTTTATACAAAGGATAAACTAGCACAGTACCAATGTATCAACTAAAACAAAAATGCTAGGCAGAACATGATACTGAATTAAAACAGTTGCAATCAAGGATACTCAAAGTGTGGGATATTTATCATGACTGAAACTGTGGCCTAAAACAGCATAGGAGCCAATTTTTTTATAATTCTGACAAAAACTATAAAACCACTCCACAGATATATGTCTGGCTTTCACATTTTGAGGGTGAACAAAATAATATTTTGTCATTTCAACTACTGGAACAGGTAGCACATTTTTGTTTTCAAACAAGTGTTATATGCATAATCTGTGGGTGTTAAGTTCAAGATTTTTTTATGTTTATATTGATGAAGTAATTCAATTTTACTTTCAAATTTCATAGGGCTTTTGATTTAACACCAAGGAGAACACTTCGTGTGAGGTGTCATGTTAGACCAAAGGTATCAAAGCTAAATTACACCACCAGAGAAGACTTTATGCTCTCCCAGATACTTCATAGCTATCCCTGTATTTCATTAAATTATTTTCAACCCCAAATGTATTTGGGAAATAATACCAGAACAGAACTGCACAGCACACTGCTCAACTTGACCGGAATTTTAAGATCTACGGCACTGTAAGAATGAAATAGAATAAAACGGGTAACACAAGTCATTTCCTGCCGCTCTGCATAAAATAATTACATATACTAGTCCTAGAAATACTTACTTTTTAGTATGAGCCAATGCAATAGCATTAGCAATTAGTGAGGCAGATACACCAACTGATTTTGTGATGCCTTCCAGCATGTTTTTAAGTGCTTGCAGGTTCTTTAGATCTCCTTTTTCTGCCAGAGTCTGAGTGAGCACAGTAACTGCTGGTCTAGTAGGCAACAAGCCGTTGTCAAGCATTCCTTTTAAGACAGCCAGGGCATCTAACAATGGTAAAGAAATAAGGGAAAAGGAAATCAGACTTTAGTTCAGAAGGCAACCATGCTGTTAGTATCATTAACCCTACCCTTTCAAAAACATGTACAGAAAATGATTCTCTTGCTGAACTTAAGCCCCAAAATTGGTATAGTGAATTATAACTTTAATATAGACACACACAAATAAAAACTTTCAACAGTAATTCAGGTTAAAACGCTCTAACATTTGCTCAATAAAAAGTATTAATATACTTTTAACATTTAATTAATTTTAGTAGCCAGCTCAAGGAAAGTAGCTGTGTCATAAATGTCCTCCCTTATGACCTTAAAGTCATGACCTTTTCAGTTTCTTTCTCCAAACTATAATCAATTTTCTTTACTAAAAAACCAAAAATGTTGCATACTTAAGAATAAATATAGTTTAAAAAAGTAACTAATTGTTGAAACTGCTAAAGTCTAATATTCAGATTTGTCTTTTTAAGTGTGCACCAAAACTTTGTTTACCAACATTTAATTTTTAAAGAAAATTGGAATTTTAATAAAATGGAAACAAGTCTCCATACAAGAACAAAAATAAACTCAAAACTGGACAGTTACCTCAAGAACTCCTAAAATTATAGCAACTACCTATGTTAAAAACACACAAAATCAATCTCCTGTCCATCTGTCTCAAACTCCCCAAACCCACTGCAGATGAAGTCACCCTCATTTCTCTAATCAGAATTTTTGTCAATTTACATTCTACATGAGCAAACACACAAAGACATGCCCCTCCAGTAAAAATCTCTTACTCCTTACCAGCATAGGCAGGATTAATCACAGATAATAATTAGAATACCAAGTGATAACACTTCTAACATAACATACACCCACTTGAACTCCACTGCATTAACATTCCAATTCAATATGCAGGTACTCCAGAAACCAAATATTAACTTTCACAAGAGAGGAAGAAAAAACATCCGGTATACCTAACTTTCTTTCACAGCAAATTTTCTTTCTGTACAGCCCTCCCCCCCTTTTCTTTTTTAGGGGAAAAAAAGGAAAAATACATCAGGGGCAAGATTCCCAAAATTTAAAAAGCAAACTTAAAATACATGCTAAGTTCAAATTCTCTCCCAACTGTGTGGACCTCCCTTTAGCATGGAGCATGACCAGCCTTCTCAAGAACAAGGACAGAGAAACATTTGAAAACTGCATGTGTGCAGCACTCCTGCAAGAAATTATGTAATAGTAGGATACTGGATAATTCTGCTGGTATCTTTTTTTTTTTAATTACGCAAAAGCATTCATTACTACTAGCCTAAATTAATAATTTAATCCCTTGATTTTGCAGTACTTAAAAGCAGGTAACTCTGTGCATGAGAAAACCAATCATTTCTCTTTTAAAAGGCTTTCCTATAAACTTTGCAAATTCCCTACCATGAAACTCTGACTCTAAGTTCTAACTCTTAAAGTAACCTGGGTTTTACCAAGTTCTTGCTAGAAGATATTAGAGCTCTTATGAGTGGACCTACATAAAAACTTTTAACTATACCACACTATACAGCAAAGAATGATGATGAACTATATGAGGAAGTAATAAAAAAAGCAAGTTTTACACAAGTGAAAGCCATCACAGAATGTAGGTCAAATGGAGCTACCAACAAAAGATTACAAAAAGACTGTGCCCAAAAATTTTTTCGGTAATCCATGAGCCTCAGAAAATGACTGGCATGGTTGAAATATTTAGTAGCTTGCATTTTCAAGGCTTTGCTTACAAAAAGAGAAGCAGTATCTTTCAAATTAAAATAGAAACAAGGATCAAGTCTGACTGTTCAAGTAAATTACCAAAGTAAAGCTTGTTCAATGCACAAGATAAAGTAAAATACAATTTTGCAAAGCAATGTAATTCCACAGACTTCTTGAGAAATTTTGTATTGTGCAAAAAGAAACACTTTTAGTGTACCGCAAGGAAAGGGTTGACATGGCAGTGAATTTAGTATGCTAGCTAAAAAGAAATCATGTAGTTAATGCAAGAGAATGGCAGAATAAAGGGACATCAGTGATGTTCTGAAGAAGGGAAGATTTTTGGTGTGTAATATTTAGGATGAACTGGCAAAACTTCATGGCACACTGGACAAGAAAAAGCAGAAAATTTATTAGAATAAAATCAGACAGGAAAGTCAGGTGAAGGCCTTGAAAGCTGCAAAAACAAGAGCAAGAAAAGCAATTGTATTCATCACAAATACTTCAGTCAATGATGCCTGGCAGTGACATCAGACTGGAGAGACTGAAAGGGGAAGGAATTTGAAAGAAGTCAAGTTTATCAGCTGCAGGAAAGAGTACAAGGTGAGAATATGCATCTAAATGCTCATCATAGGTATTCTAATGTAGCTGATGTTACATGGGTATGGGCTACTACAGCTACACGTAATGGAATGAAATAAAATTAACTGATGGCAGAATCAAAAATGGATTTTCTGGTATGAAAATAAACCCCAAGTCAGTATAATACATTTTCTCTGTACATAGCTGCTTTAACGCTTAAAGGTACTGACAAAAATACGTATCAACACTGTACCTATGCTTGCACAGGGATAAAAGACACAGCACTACATGTAAAACTATGTGCTTGCAGAGTTTTTCTCTCTCACAAGAGTTCTACAGCACAATGTAAAATGTAACGCTGTGGAACTGAACTCTAGGCTGCAAAATAACTAATGCCGAGAACTAAAATAACACACTTGCAAACTTCATCCACCATCTTGTTGGGTATCCTTACATACTCTTCAGCCACCATTTTCTTTTCTATCATCATTGTTACATTAAAAAGAAAACCAAACTGAATGTTTTGTTACTGATGGTGTTGGTATTGAGAACTATTAAAAAGTATTTGATTAAGTTTTTAAATCAATATTATAATCATTTAGTGCACAATCATGCACATTTAACAGTCAATTTAACTCATCTGGTATCTCACACAACCAACACAATATGCAAGAAACAACTGCTGGGAATTGTTTCAGATGCTCTAAAGTATGTTAATTTCCAAAGCAAAATGACTTGTGCTGTGAATTTTAACACACTTGAAAGCCTGTACTTTCTCTCGTTCTGGAGCACAAATTTTGCATGTCTGAAGAGCTGTGATTCATCTTAAGAAAACCCATCTTGTGTTAAATGGAATGGAAACTGGACTAAGTGGTCAAATGACAAGTACATTCATATTCAAGCTGTATTATAAATGCATGTACAGTAATTTACGTCTCTCAGCTACCACAAAAGGCTCTTGATAAGCAGGTAATTTGCTAAATGGACTCCTTTATCCAAGTATTCGAAGGGCGTTACAAGAAAAATCTGCAGAGGCATTAATGTGACGTAAAGGTCAAGCATTGTGACATACCTTTCAAATAATCCCGCCTAACTTGCGATATGATGAGGAGGCTGCTGGCAGCACTGTTCAGTGTGAAGCCCTTGATGTGGGTCTCAGCACTAAAAGAAGCAGACATTTAGAAAGGAATTACTGACATGCTTCTGATACGATAATAAATGGTTGAGCACCAAGGTGAAATTATAAAAACTACTGTTCGTATGTTAAAAATATTGCTGCAAAATATCGACCTGGAGACAGCTTTTGTGTTATCCTGTCAATGGTTATAGAAGGATAATTTTTTTTTGCATTCTGACAGATGACAAAGTTGGAAGTGAGCAACAAAAGAAACAAAGTACAAGATTTTTTTTAAACAATCGGTTCAGATTCTTGAATGCTGACATATTAGATGACTAAAATAACTGCATGCCCTGCATTGTTCTGTTGTATCCTAAGCTGGATACTTTTTCTTCTTTTTTCAATAGTCACCATAATTATAAAATATAAAACTATTCTTTCAGCAATAAAAATGAAACATTTATTTTCAGCACTGTATATTTTAAACATAAACTAAAGCATATTATGAACTAACACCATATCATTTGGTTGATTAATTTTCAAATTTCTGTCATCTAGATGTATACAGGTTTTAAAGAGAACATACTGCTTTTGCTGCCTTAGCCATGTTAAAATTGCATTTTGCTTATCAATTCTTTACCTCCTATAATACAAAACTTCACATATCTATAGCAAAGAGAATCTTTACTTTAATAACACTGCTAAAGCTTTTCTAACACTCTGGAAATTAGTCAAGACAGACTAACCAGCAATCACATTGATCTTATACTACAAAATGTTCCTGTTCCTGAATGACATATAGCCACATTTTTAATATATAAGGATAACTTTACAAATGTTCATTTCTAGATTACAAAATCTCTACACAGAAAAGGGGGGCATTGCCATTTACCATATCAGCAATCAAGATAAACCTCACTGATCATCTTGTGGCAAACAACTGAGCAGCCTACCTACTTGAACTTAGAGGCTGAGCGGATTGGGAGGTAAGCAGGGTCATTGCTAAATTATTCTCCTCAATCCCAAGAAAATCCTTCGCATTGCACACAATATGACTGTCCTCTCAGTCACTTTCAGCCTCCCAGGCTCACAAATGCAGTCACTGGACTCGGGATTTTCTTACTCTCCCAACCAATCCTCTTAATCCCTGCCTAAGCACCCACTGCTCAGTTCCGCCTCCCCCCCCCCCGCCCCCCCCCCCCCCCCCCCCGCTTTGTCCCATCTGTCAAAGCCCTTAAGTCAACAATTCATGCATGAGACTGTAAATTACATATAACAAAGGATTTACTTTCTCCAATCTTCCAATCTTTAGTGTGATTAAATAGATGTTAGCTACTATTACAGAACTAATCCATCATTCCAATACTCCTAAATTTCTATTTAAAACTTCTTGGACTAAATGCAGTAAATATTCCTCAAAACAGTGCTGGAATGTGAGAGGTTGACCAACAGATCAGTAACCTTCTGGGTTGCTTGTGTTTTTTTTTTCAAATGGGGAGTAGGAGTGCAATTTCCTTCTACCACATCACTTCCTCATGGAATTTTCTCAGTTCTGGTAACAGGAGGCCAGTTTTAAAATTACCTGACCTTTTTAAATAGAAAAATTACTTATTTTGTTACCTATGCTAATGCTCATAGTAAAGCTCTCTAAATATTATTTAAATTTCAAATTTGGCTTCAAGCAGAGTAAAAAGAACAAGATGTTAGCTTATATAAATGAAGGTAGCTTTCCTGTATTTTATGAAAATATTAGGAGTTGCACAAGTTTCAGGCCACTGCACACATTTAAGCCTTGGAGGAGTAATCTTTTTGTAGTATGAGGTTGGAAAAATTGTCAAGCATGCAGAAATGTGTGCGAAACACACAGATTTGCTATTCCTCAACCATTGGTACATACACAATCACTTTATTTCAGTGAATAATTTAAAACTTACAGACTTTTGAAAATGCTTAATGTAAGCATCATTTTTTACTAGAAAAAAGAAACAGATAAACACCATGAGCCCTACAAGTATGAAGCATTTTCTGTCTTGATGCAACAGTGAGCTGTTACAGGCTTTTTAGAATGTCATTATTTGGCATTTCTATGCTACAAGATGCAGTATGAGAGTTCTGAAAAGCACAGGGGTTATTATGATAGTTGGCTTTGACCAGCGACCAAGAATAGAACCTTTTATTGAATCCTACTTTTTTTTCCTAAATAGAACACGGTTCAGAGGCTTAGACCTTTAAAACACATCTCCAACTTTATTAGTCATTAAAATTTTTTGTTCATTTTTTTCCTGCATTTTGAATTTACATACTAAAACACTTATCTAAGTGGGAATTGTGAATCATTGAAAGACTAGGAACAAGCAACCACTCTTCCAATCGGCAAATTACTGTTGATAACATGCAATACTTTGTGCACCTTCCTTACAAATGTGTTTGAGCTGCGGAGCAGGGAAGCAGTCAATGCATGTACAAATCTTCAGTAGAAAGTTTCAAACTTCTTCCCTGAAGAATCTTTCAATACATCTTTTGATACATTAATATTTTCTGCGCATGTTTAACAAACTACCTAAACTTTGTCAACATTCTTTGTACTTCTAAAACATCTCCTTTCCATCTTCTATTTACAAAGATTTATCAGTTACTTCCATTTCAGGGAGCTTAATTTGATAAACTGTTTTAGTTTTTCCTTGACGTAAGCCATATATCCATCAAGCACAACCATTCCTTACCATAAAGCCCAGTTACCTATTTGAAAAAACATTATTTGTTCTTCTGAATGCAGAACTCAAATACTTTTTCAATGAAAAACATTTCTTTGGTCTAAACACTTTTAAAGAAAACGTGAAAATAATAAACATCATCTTACACTATACTGTTCCCAGACATCAAAACCTAAGTTGCCTCTAAAAATTATTAGATTTTTACAGTGCTCTATGCATCATGTAAGTTACCTACAGGGACTTTCAAATTCACTGTATTGAGTCAGATAAAACATTTGATGACAACCACTGTTCTTGCTTTAGCTGAAGAAACTAAAAGACTTAAATTTCTTAAATTTTTGTTCTTCTTGCCTCTACATTGATGAGTAGTAACACTTCTACTTTGAAGCCTATAATCTGACCAGAACACACATTACAGGCAATAATTAAAGTGGCATACCATACAACACAGTAAAGGTTAATTTGTTTCTGGTGATTCTAATAATACATGACAGCAGGTTGGTTTTATTTCAGAAGTGTAAGAGTTGGATCTAAGGTTTATGGTCATCTCCTAGCCACTGGCATCACAGTCAAACATACCATTTTGCATTTGGCAGGCAGCCAGCTGCCAGGGTGTGTGGGTAGGGTAGGACAGGAGCAGGGATGGGCATTGAGGGGAATGCTCACAGGCAGTTAAGTCAAGGAATCTTGTCTGTTTGGATATTGCTCTAAAGAGGAAAAGGCAGACTGCCAGAAGGGTAGACTTTCAGCTCTGATGCCAAGTACATTTGTTGATACTGTTAGTTGAAACGAGCTATTAGCAATACATACTGTCACTCTAGTACCTTTTTAATATATGGCATATCACCCTATGAAACACCAGTGTATTTCTTACCATAACTCCTAATTATCAGTCGTGACCCATTTTCCCATTGAAAGATAAGGACTAACCTGAAAATTATCCAGGAATTATTTAAAAACACCTCCCCAAACAATTAAAATCCCCCAAACACAGAAAAGCCTTACATGTGTTTCACTTCGATGGCTTCTTCAAGACAATTCTGTGTTAACAATGCTTTTATAAGGGCGGTATAAGAACGATAATGAAACTTGCTCTTCCCTTGCATTTTCAGGAAAATATCGTAGGCCTCTAAAAAGGAAAAAAAAAAAGCCAAAATGAAATGTCATATTGCGATGATGTTGATCATAGAAAGAAATCACCTATTCATTGAAAATGTCCATCTTAAATCTATTTATCCTCTGCTTAAATCTTTGAGCCCAAAGCTGTTGGTCACAGCTTGTTCAAAACTGCTCGTATACAACAATCAATTGACACATACCTCCACAGAACAAAAAGTTTGCTACTGCTCTTTTTATATATGTGGCTGTTGCTTAAATACCAACAGAGCTGGTTAGGAGGGGAAGACTCAGGATTTTTAAAGCAACACCTAATTCTGGGGTATATAGTTACAGTGCCTGGTGCATGATCACAACAGCGTTTAACAAATAATATAGGAGATGATTCCAATATGGGGAGATCAAATTATTTGGCTACAACAAGATTTATACAAAACATACAATTTACAAATATACAGATATTTAACAAGTAAACTACGCTGCATTTGTTTGACTGATTAACAGTTTTATTTCATGCATTCACAATAACTGTCAGTGTATGAAAAGATGTTACCAAAAAGGGGGAAAAAATGATAAGCACACTTTTCAGTCATTTATTTTTCTGAAACAAGATTATGCAGCTATAAACATACAGCTAAAACTGCCATCCAGGCTGTAACATATGCTAGAAAGCTGTGTTAAGAACCACAAATGATCTTTTACATCTAAACTGTGACTGCATGTTTCATTTAATGAAACTCAAAAAATAATCCCTTTCCTAATTGAAATCATAGCCACAACCACCTTTAAAAGTTTTCAGAAATATTTAGACTATCGCTACAAATTTCCCAGCTAAGCATTTTTTTCTTATACATTTAAAGTAAAGACAACGATAACTCATTTAAATCTTACTGTCACAAGAGACATCACACTAATAGCACTTACTACAGTGTGCTGTGGAATTTTAAGCTGGCATTCCCCAAACCAACACTGTTGGTGTGCCTTTTGGTTTGAATCTTAAACTTCTTCAACCAAAGAGTATACATAAAAACCTCCTGAAACGTGGGCACAAAAATGACTATGCATAAAATTTATTATTTACAACAAACTCTTACACTGAGTTAATAATTAGAATTAACAGTGCCATCCATAATCTGTTCTGGACACTTGGAGCTACATTATATATATATATATATATATGAATAGAGATAATGGATAAGAATATCACAGCAAAAATTAAATCCACTTCTGTGTATGTGAGTTTCGTGTATACAAGAGAGACACAAAAGATGGAGAGAGAATATGACTGATGTCTGACATTACAATAGTGATTGCATTGTAAACCAAAAGACCAATGAAACAACAACAGGACAACACAGGAAAGGTCCTCAAACCCTCAACCATGTTTACTTATAGGTCTAAGGTTAAAGCTTGGCTTGCTGCAACATCCTGAACCCTCTTGACTGCTCAGATGCTGAACACCAGCATTCATAGTGTTCACACTTAAAATTCAGTGGGAAAGGCATTTTTTCTTCCACTCTTCTGAAATCTGAGGTACCAGTAGACTAGCAATCACATTCAACAATAAAAAAACCCTTTCACTGGTATAATCTATTACAAGTGTAACCAATTATTTACAAAAATGTAGCTGACTGGTGATACGTTGGTTCTTTCCACTCATGAAAGCCTGTTTAAATCCTATTATTTAAAGCCAAAAACTCCTTATGTTTGGAGATTCCTACAAAAGCTCTGCTGTTCTCAGACTGAACTAGGATTTTGTCCTGTGTTTGAATATTGCTTTCCATTGCCTGGGTACAGAAATGGACCTTGCCACCAGTAGACATGATGTCAAGTGTATGTTACCAACAATTATCACAGTCCAAAAAATGTAAGATCTATTTCTACAAGGAAATATATTTAAATCTTTTTTGTAATGACTAGTTCAATGAAGAACTGAAAATCTTTGTATCAGTATTGTTTTCCTGTTCTAGGATGTTTTGTTGTGTATGTCAGTCCTGACCTCAGAATGATTCTCCTATTCAGATTATTTTCTTAACATTATTTTACATCAGTGCAAGTAGCATGTTTAAAGTATACGTACATGAATCTTGAATTAAGACATATGCCCAATCAGGTATTATCAGCTTATTACTTCTTCAGATAGCATCTAAAATTACTCAAGTATATTAGCATTCCAAAGAGAAAGTTCTTGGTTTCAAAATCATATTGTGTTATATGAGCTATTTCAAGTAGAAAGATGTGTTAGAAAAGAGACAACTTGCCAAGAAAGTCTCAGCTCTCAAGACTTTTTGTCAAATTTGTTTCAGTAATTGCAACTGTTTGGGATATGTGTAACATGATCCCCTATAGTCAAGTTCTCATACTGAGGAATCAAGATAAAAATGAAAATATGACTTTGCATAAATCAAGCACTTCAGATAATAGATTTTTCAAAACACCTCCATGTCAGAGTTGTTAAGTTCATTAAATTAGTTACATAACTAGATCAATCTTCTTTTCTATCAAAAAGCTTATGTTGATAAAAAGTTATTCTACTCTATTACATTCACATCAAAATTACATTATACTGTTATATAAAAGCAACAACTTAGTTTTTATAGATTTTTTTTTTTAAGACAAAGAAAACTGTTTCCCAACAAGGAACTGTTTCCCAACATTTGTCATCTTTCCCCTTTAATTCCCAATGGCTCTAGACCACCTCCTCTCAAATACTGCACCTTGAAATAAAAGAATATGCTGAAGTAATTTACTGAAATTCAATATCAAATGTCCTCATAGATTGTTAGCAGTTACATTTTATATTTTTGTTTTAAACTAGTCTCCCTGCAAGGTCCAAGGCATATTTAGTTTCTTCCTGCTCTCCACTTGATGATTCATGATATCAAAGGCACAGGACACTTTTCTAGGAATAATGTTATAAAATGCATTGCATTAATTTTGCCTGATATTCAGTGAAAATATTTCTGCATTTCTCATTTTCTTCCAATTTCCAAAATTTACCAGCACAAAGAATTTTGTGCAAACTTAATGTCTGCCATAAAACACGATTCTTAAATTCATATACATAACATGAGATTGCACTCCCTACATACAGAATATCCAGACTCCACTCAAGACTTTTAATCAGTGCTCCTATGACTGAATAACTCTATAAGGTCATTTCACTAACAACAGAAGTTAACTGTGTGAACAACTGACAGATTCTTCTTTTAAAAACTGAAAGCTTAAAAATCTGTGTCCAACCTGTAAATTATACTGATAACACTCAGAAGAAAATGACTAGGTGTCTTGTATTTTAAATCTTCCTCATTTAGCAAAATTAATTTTAAACCTATTTAATTCTATTTTCTAATCTGCTTTCAAGTGAGATACCTAGTTATTTGTCATAGGACAGGCAAAAAAAAAAAAAAAGGATTTCCAGAATATTCAAATGCTCTGCGCTTTGGCAAATCCTAAAAAATGGACTGATTTCCTCCCTGCTTTGAAACGTCCAGTAATGTTAGTTCTGACTCTGTGCCCCTGCTTTGGGATGAGATGGCTAGGAATGGATTTCCAATGATTAAACACAGACTAAGCCAAAGTAACTGCACTGAACTACACTCCTCCTTTGTATATACAAAGGTAAATACCCATCTATAAGTGGATCCTCTATTTATCTGAGGCAGGGAAGTTTGCACAGAAGAGCTGTTCATTTTTTATAGCAGAACTGATCTGAAGTGATCTCTCAATAAGGCCATTTTATTTGTGGGGTGGCACCCACAGGCACAGAGGTTTGGAAACAGTAAGCTGTGGGGACACAGATTTTGATCTTCTGTTTATAGTCTGTGTATTTCTTTTGGGGAGGAACAACAAGAGGGAAAGTTTCCAAATTCTAGAGGAACATGGACAACTTTAATTTTAGTTGTAAAGAAGCTTAAGACACTACATAACACATTGAATCCTCCCTTCAAATAGAAATAGATAGTTTTGCAACATCAACAAATAGAAAATAGACTAAGAGATAAAAGCCAAATAGGAAAAGAGCAATGATTATCTCCATGACATAGTCCCATCTCATTTAATGTCATCTAATATCTTTGCCGGTAGCTTAAATAAGGTACCTAAAGTATACTTTGGAACCATATCTGATCTCATTATTAAGACCTCAACAGCAATGAAAAAATACAAAATATCTGAACAACTTCTTTTAGTAAGTAATTGCCTTCCCATAAACATGCCCCAGTTATTTCAGTTGATATTAATCTTTCATCTCACTACACTTCTCATTGGTCACAAGTTTTAAGGTGTGAGACAACAGCTAGATTTTCTGGGAACTGTAAAAATTGTATTTTTTTGCATAAATTCTATATATAAATTTAGTTTCTGGTGTTTAATGGATACATTTGAAAAGTCTAAAACATGGTGTTAATCCAACAGTATGAAGTGAACTGCAGACCAACAATACTTTGGTAATTTTAAAATGGGCAACTTTACCACAGGTTGACTTGACATTATCACGTACCTTTCCTAACATACTAGCAAACCAACAAAAAGCAGCAGTAAGCATCTATTGCTCTATAGTTAATTGATATCTTAAAGTTAGTGCTGAAGGGGGAAAAACCCCAGTGGTTTTCAGTTTACCTTTTGCATTGTTTTTCTTGCAAAGCATCCTTATTTTTCTTTCTTCCACATCAGAAGCACTTAAACTTCCAGTATCTTCATGTCCAACCTTTAAAACAAACAAACTTAAATTTAAGTTACTGTAATGCCATCTGTTAACATTTTTCAATGGAAAGAGGTATATTCAAAAGTGTTGTTAGCTAGGAAAGTTAAACTCCAATTACCTTTGGTACCTCAAATGGAACAACCTGACCATTTTTTTCAAGTATATCAGCCAGTAAGGTTAGTGTTTTCTCACGAGGGACAACATTTTCTTCTTGAATTTTAGTCCAAACAGCTTCAGCCTTTCTCCAGTCACCATTGTTCTCTGAAACAAGATTCAAATCTTCAGACAAAAGCACATTTAGAGTATGCATACATAAAGCGATTCAAAAAAGGTATCTTTGGAAAATAATTATCAATTAATCATGTACTTCTGCTTCATGTGATCATCAACTTGAAAAGCTATAAACTACTTATAATACACAGAGAACACCAGAAGATGCAAACAGAAAACAACTCAGAAGGATTGTATGAATTTTCAAATAAATGAGAAATTAGTTCAAAAATATTACAGAAGTGGTCATCCTAGCTCATGAGTTCTAATATTCGTGACTGTTAATTGTAAAAACAGTTACAAAAAAATTCTAAATTATTACAAAACATTAACATTCTACGGTACCACTTCTAAGTTCCGTTTGGAAATTCTTGAAATGAAATCCTCTGGTTATGTTGCTACTGAGTTAGAGTGTCTACATCCCAGAATTTTACCACTTCCAAGTCAAAGAAGTGTTCTAGGCCTTCAGGCTCCCATTTTGCTAAGAAAAAAAATGCCTATATGAAGACTGTAAAAGCTAAGTTTTCTGAAAGAAAAATTTAATAAATTGCTACCAAATTCACAGAATAATTTAACCGTTTTCAGTAAGAATAGCAATTTATATATACACCACTGTACATAACTGCAAATAAATAGAAAGCTGGACTTTGTGAAAGAAAACAGTTAATTGCTATTTAACTACATACAGCAGGTGGTTTCCTGTGTCTCCTATCATAAGTCATCAGAACAGCACTGACTTCTGGTTGTAGATCCTATTCACAGCTACTTAAACCCAACATGGGCTAGCTATGACCTGTCTGTTTCATGGTTTAATTCAGAATCTCAGAAATTAAGACATGCAAGGCAAGAAGGCAGAGTCAGAAAGCGGATGATGGAATGAAATGTTCACATGGGAATATCTCAGCCTCTAACAGCAGCTCTTCAGCTATTCTTCCACTGTTCAGTTAAGGAACTTCAGCTTTTCTGTAGACTAGGCTCCACTGGACTAAGTCATACCACACGGAAAAGCTGGAGCACCCAGCTGGAAGCAGCATGACACACTTGAATATTCTCTAGAACTGTTATAAAGTTGGTGTTTCAAAGCAGTATGTACAGCTTTGCAAACAATATTGCAATGCAATACTGAAACAGTGCAATGTTCTGTTCTTTCCAGGAGCAGCATGGGTTTAGGAAAACACATGGATATGTAACTGGGCTGGTTCAAGATCCAAGCCCACTTTCAACAAGGTTCTGGCATCACTTCAGCTTTTTAGACTAGGCAGAAAACTTAGTGACTACCAAAGTCAAATAAAGTGATTGGTTTTAAGGACTAAATACTGCAGATAACATTTTAAAGCAGATTATTATGGCAGCTAACAGAGTAGGACAGAGAAAGTCTCAATACTTTTTCATGTGTTTGTAGCTATGTTTGACACTCGTGAGGCCCATCTAGAGGACATGTTTTCAGTTTGGGGGTCCATAACTATAAAAGAAATGCTAGCAACTGGAGCAAATTCAGCCATCAATACAGACATGGGGCTGGAGCAGATGACATAAAAGAGGAAGACTAAGAAGACGAGTTTTCAGCAGCCTGGAAAAAAGCAGGCTAACCAGGGATCTACTTGCTGTCTTCAGTTACCTAGCTGACAGTTAAAGAAGAGCAAGTCAGTCTCTCCTTGGAAGTGCACAGCAAAGGATGAAAGGTGATGGTTAAAAGTTCCAGCAATGGAGTATCTGAGGATGATCAAACCCTGGAACAGGTTGGCCAGGGAGGCTGTTTGATTTCCCCCCTTGGAGGCACTCAAAACTTTACTAGACAAAGCCATGACGCAATATAACTGAAGCTGTCCTAGCTCTGGGAAAGGGCTAGGCCTAAAACTCCTGAGGTTCTCTCCAGCATAAATTATTCTGTGATTGTAAAAAACCAAATGCATTGTTTTCAACATTTTTGATCACAGCTTGGAATAGATAGTAGGTTCTTTTTTTGTATGCTTAAAACTGATCTGAAGGTATGGCTTAGGTGCACAATGACAACTCTTTACTGTACTTGTACATGGGGCAGCTTTGATAGATCATCCAAAATGGCTGAAAGCAGGAATGAGTGTGGTTTTTGTCTTTTATGGTGACAGAAACCCACAAATGTTTTCCGCTTCTTTGAGTAGATGGAATTGTTTTTGTCTTTTGAAAGAAGACTGAAGATTTTGCATGACAGAATTTGATAAATTGTATCTTCTTAGATTCTCTTCCTAGTAGGCACTGTCAGACTTAGTCACTGCCAGAGGTGAACAGGATGAGTGGAGAAACAGGAAGGCTCCCTCCCTGTTGAGACAAGATTGCTTTTCAGACCTACTTTATTTTTGATGGTGAACCAGCATGTGCAAAGCCAGAATTGGGTAACGCTACAGTTTGGTTCTGAAGCTTTCTAAGGCTGTTCAGGAAATGAAAAGCAACAAAGTTCTCAACGGGTCTCTGGTCTTTTTTTTGTGGAAGTAGTCATCTTTTCTGCTTGTGGTAAGAAGCCTCTTGCATTACCGTATGAAAAGAAAAAGAGGGTTCAAACAGTATTTTATTCAGCATTAAAACATAGCTAGTTCTAGTCAACCATATACATGGGCAACAGCCTAAAATTACTTTAAGTTCAAATGCAAGTTTTCCCATGACCAAATATATCAAATTGCTGTAATGGTTCATTAATATACACATACACACACACACACATATTACCAAAGTACAGAGCAATCCCTGTAATGCCTTTTTTTTAATGTCCCAATTTACTGTTTAGTGCTCCATACCCAATCTTAACAGAGAACGTTTTTTCAAGACTTGAACTAGAACTAAAGTTTCCAAAATTTTTATTATGTATAATACAGTATGATATACTGAATAACAAAACCAGCACAGACTGAAAAATACAGAAAGAGGAAATGAAAAACACTATAGATACATCCTACAACAAGTCTGTAGCATAGAAATGGAACTTTCAACTTTAAAAACTGTTCCGTTCCTGTAAGTGATGTAAAAGTTACTTGTGGCTGATGAAGAATTGGTAAATTTTTTTTTTTAAAAATGCACCTTTCAGAACTAGATCCAATCACAGGAAACACCAGATCTTTATCAGTTATGAAGATATAACAAATGAGCAGTTTTTCTTCTTCAAGCATTATTAAAAACCAAAACAGAATCAACTTTCAAATTAGGATACAAGACAATAGCATGGATTTCAATACTTGTACTATATAAGTTCTATGTAAGTGTTCAGGTCTGCAGGTAAAAAAACCCAAAACCCTGTACTCTCCCCTTGCCCAAAATGCCTCAGAAACACTATCCAGGCTAATTGCATATCAGGATAAAACTCCTCTCCAATTCAGGGTTATGTCCTATCTCCAACACTAATGCAAACAGATTACAACATGAAAAAGATCACAAACTCACTTACCACACAGTTGAAGCAGGTAGTAGTACATCTCATCTCTATCACATTCAAATAGGTTTTGAGTTAATTCTACCAAGTGTTCCAAAGTCTCCATCTTTAAAAAGAAAGGAAGAACATAGTTAGACCTCAGCCAAACAATTATTTTTTTCTATATATGTGCACTTACATGCTGTGTGCATTCAGCTAAAATAGTATTTCTGTTTAAGTATACACCAGCATTTACACAGAGCATTAAGTTCACCTCATCAGCCTGTCACACGTCCTTTCACAAACATAAAAACCAAGCAATGAAATATTTCAAAACAATTTTTCTTGGAATATAATGACAGTTACACAGAAGACATCATATGAGCCACATACCTGATTGCTTGATATACACTTTTTTGCAAACCACTGCAACCTTCCAGAGTGTGCTCTCAAGCCAGGTGTCTGTAAAATATTTCCACAAGAAGAAACACATTACTTCACATAGAATATTCTAAGGAAAAATAAACATAATACATGTACTTGTAATAAAAGTTCAGTTTTTGCTTGCTTTTTGAAATCTGAATGAGACTAGAAGCTCACAAATTATCAAGTTAGGTTGCATTTATGAGACACTTAAAAATTGCAGTCATTTTCTTCAAGACATTTTTCTATTTAGCTAAACACTGCCAAAAGAGTTGATTTAAAATACACTTCAGATGAACTGAAACCTTAAATAATTTTACCACCACAGTAATAGAGTATTATTGCTATTACCCATAGTAATCCTTCGTATTACTCATGGTAAAGAATTAAACCAAATTTTTCCAAACTGTCTTCACAATGTAATGTTTGCATTCAAAACCACTGCAATGTCTTAGCACCTAGAAAACCATGCCTCTCAACCACATCATCAGCATTGGGTACCCCTCCTCTGCTAACATTAGCCATTTTCTTACAACTATTAATATCTAAAAACAGTAAATATTTTTAGATATTGACTTTTCTTGCTACTGCTCAATAAGAAAACGAGGAATTTATGGAGCAGTAACTGTTAAAATTATAACATACTGCCAATGCAGACGGCAGGTATTCTAACTATAAGGCAATTACTATCCCAGAACAGAGCAAAGGCTTACTTTTAAGTATGTGTACATGGAGGAACTGATGTATAATAGTCAATATGCCACAGTTCTTTCTGTTACTAATTTTCCCAGGTTTGATGAGCCTTTGCTTATTCATTCCTTTGTTGTTTCGAGCAGACTACAGCTACAGAATACACATTCTCAATAAGGTTTCAATCCTTGGAAACTTTATCTGGTATAGACTACCACATTGTGCATTCTCAGTACCACAGGCCATAATCAAAATACTGGTTCCTCCACTTAAATAAATTCTTAAAGAAACACAGGAAAATTCAAAGTTTTTAAAGAAACATGTCACAGGCATGCCAGGACTTATGTCTGACATGTCTAAAAAACGAGATACAAAAAAATCTATGTGCAAACCATCCATCATTTTCACCTCTTACCCTTCCCCTCCCACAGAATACTTGGATTTCCTTTCTTTATACTCTTGTTTTAGCACAAGGATCATTTACAGAGGACTCTGCTTTCATTTCGGGTGTCCAGATTCACATCAACATAGCTCAAAGTGGTTCCAAGGAAATGTCTGTTCATCCCTACAGAGAAACGTGTGTTTTGACTCTTGAAGGCTTTTAGCTGTTAATATTGTAAGAAATCTCTACTGCTGAAATGTGAAGTGCAACTGCCAAAATTTTAACACAACTTTGCAAAAAAGAGACAGTTTGAACAAAAAACTGTGAGAAATACTGAGTGTCAGTTCCAAAACAGTGGAAACAATTACCACTGAAAAAGTCAGTTTATCTTCTGTGTTTTTAAAACAGGTAATTTCCTTCTCTCATATTCTCCAAGCACAGAATTATTACAGTTACATCTTTCTGAAATAATTCAGCATACACCAGAAAACTAGCATGCAAAACTTCAGTCAAAACTGTTAAAATTTGCTAAATATATAGGAGAAAGTGTTTTGCAGAGTAAATGTTAGGCCATATAATCCTACCAATCATTGAAATCATTATTTGCAATCATTGTAAGGTTTTTAAAAAATAGGATATTAACCCCACAGTTCTTCAACATGGAGAAGCTTCCCCATATATTAAACTGTACTATAAAGATAGCCTCAATACAAGATGTTACAGAAAAATAGTGGGTTCCCAAGTATTCAAAAGTGGTATATATAAACACACTTCTGCTTTCCAGGTACTTGCTTTTTTTCCAATTAGGGTTTTGTTTTTTTTTTTTCAGTTATATACGTTTGTAGGTACTTGCTCAGTGCTTTTTTAAGAGCTATCAAGCAGTTTCACATAAAATATGCTGAAAACTAAGTCAAAAATTAACATCTTACACAACAGGCTCTTGAAAATGAAAAAGAAAAAAGTATGTTGCCTGCATTTGTAGCTAATCCTCTTTAGGGCATGGTAAAATTCAAATGCTGAATTCACTTACAACTTCCAATATCATTGCTGATCTGAATGCCAACGAACTCAACAGCTCCAAAGCTACAAACTTTTTATAGTAAATCCTTTCCTGTTCAGAAATGATTGATGTGTCTGTCACTACAAGGACAGCTGAGTTATACAACAGATATCCTCGTGTTTCATTTTGAAATTGAGAAGTGTTTTCACATACTGCAGGTCTCAATCATCAAAAGAACATCTAGGTCAGATTAACTAAATCTCCAGGGCTTGCCTGATAGTCCATATTTGTAGCTTATCCCTTACCATCTTAGGGAATTTTAAACATTGCATTTAGCAAGAAGCAGACTTTCTACAATACAGCAGACTAAGATATAGAATAAAAAAAAGCAAGGAATAATAATGAAAAAAATTAAAAACCTGTTACTCTAATTACTCTTCGCAATTCCCATTTACAATTTTGATCTTGCTTGTTCCAATGAACTAAAAAAAATCTATTATTGAGTCTTAGTGTTTTGCTGGTTTTGTTTGTTTTGGGTTTTTTTGGTGGTTTTTTTTTTTTTTAAGATATCCACTGCTTTAAAGAATGAAATAACCATTGAGAGTCTCAAGCAGTTCATACAGCATATAAACTAACCATAGAGGTTTCTGGCTTTTACATTTTCTTGGAATATACAACAGTTGTACTGTACCAAACCAAGGTTCATCTAGCTTGTTATCCTCTCCCTAACAGTGCCTACAGGAGAATATAAAATGACAGAAGACCCAGCAATACTTCCCCCTTAGTGTTCTTTCACTCTCTAACTACTTCAGGTTCAGTGGGTCACACTGTTTCTAGTAAGTGATTTCTCTTCCATGAGCTTTTCTGGTTGCCCCTGGAACCCCGTAAGATTCATCATTCATATGATCTTTTGGCAAAGGATTGCCTCAGCTACCTTCTGCAGAAAACCACCAAAATACTACCATTTTGTTTGTTTTCAGCCTAGCTTCTTGTTGCTTCATTTGAAGCCCCTAGATTTTGTACAGGAAGACAATGCACAATTGATTTTTCTTTGTCCTCTCCAATTCATATTAATTTCATGAGTAGTATATATAATTCCCTGTTTCACTATTTCTTCTCCAGACTAAGCAGAACTTACCTATTTAGTCATACCTCCTATAAAAACCATCCTATACTTTTGATCACATTTGTTACTATCTTTCTGAGACTCAACATACAACCCTACACTAATTTACTCACTGATTCTATACCTTCACACACAGAAAGGAAAACTAACCAGAAAGGGAAGAAAAAAATGCTGCATCTTCAAAAAAAACTCTTGCCAAGCAGCACTCAAAAATCACATGAATGCAACAATCCTAACACACTGAAAGCATTTGATTTGTTCTCCTCCTTCCTAAAACCAATCACTTCAGACAGGTGATTGAAGGGGTCCAATCACCAGAAAAATCTTTTCTGCACTAACATTTTTATTTGAGCTAATTTCTACCTATTACAGCTGAAAGAAAACAGATTGTCTGGCAAAATACTGACCTGTCAGAGAAGAATCTATTCGATGTCTTTCCAGATTTTTAGCCAGTGATAGAAATATTCAAGTTCTGTTTACATGAGTGTTCTGTAATTGATACAGCTAATAGACCAATAACTTTTCTTTTTACTTTCAAAACAACTTTTTAAAAGTTAAGTAATTTACAGAAGACACATGGAAAATATTTATTTACTTCTCTCTAGTTGCCTAAAGCAACTTTTTTCTCTTTAAACACAAAACTTAAGAGAAAAACCACAAAAACTAACATACAGACCAGAAACCCTGTAGTACTGTTCAAAGAGAGGACTTTCAGAAAACTAAGAGTTGAGAATGTCCCAGAACCATACCACTTTTGCTAGAGCTGGCTTAAGATGCATAATTATTTAAAAGCCAGAAGTATTTTTTGTTTGGCATATACGTGACACAAGATGGATGACTCTTGTTTTAACCTTCCAACATGGCACTTCCACAAACTACTACTGTGCACTGTTTGACAAAATAATTGTTACATATCCTGGACAACTTATTCTAGCCTTTCACGGTATAACTTCACTGTGAACAACACACCAATTCTAATCATTCAAATTTAACTCTACCTTCCTTAAGTGTTCTATGTTTCCTTCTAAATCCTTACAATTTCTTGCCAAAGTTCAATCTTTTCTTATGGTAACAGTTCTACTATAATCACAGATTCAAACATATTGGAAAGAAACAGCCAAATTTTACAAATGCCATCCATACTGCACATTCTGATGGTATTTTTTGGACAGGTAGATCCCTTCATTCCTCTCTCTGCAGCTGAAAAAAGCCAGTAATAACAAGAGACAGCTAATGCTGCTAAAGGAAGAAGAATGTTTCATGATGAGTTACATCAACAGCCATAACAGACTTATGTTACCAGTACCAGAACCAGTTACTGAGATTTAGATGCCAAAGCAATGTCTTGCAAGAAAATGCTTTACTTCTCCAAACAGACAGCCTTGAACAGACAGCTATAAGAACTGATGTATGTCATTTCTCACAGCTCACTCTAACATAAGCATCAGTGAAAACAGAACATTTGATGGGAAGTTCTTAAAGACAGATTTTTCCCTGATTCCACAAAAATGTCTATGAAAATCTCACAAACTCCATGCAGCTTTGATGAAGCCTGGAATATTTTTGCATGGCAGCTTACTTGAACAAAAGTTTTTTACAACATAAACACTGTATGCTATGTTTGAATCTTCCCCTACATTAAAACTCTTGGTAGAAGTCCTCACTTCTACTAAGCAGTATGTGTACTGCTTAATGAGAAAGTTAAAAGATGCAGATATAAAATTTGTGTACCTTATGTAGCCATCTAAGTCTAGTTGATAGGCGAGATGGTTAAAATTATCTTACACTTCTGTTATATTTTTGCCTCTTATTAAATACTCCTTCACCTTCAAATAGCAATGCACTAGTTTTAAAAACATACTGATTGAAACATCTACATTAACATTATTTTTTAAAAATAATCTTTCATCTGTGTTAGTATGTATGAAACAAGTATACCACTTTGCTGTATTTCTTACATTATAATCTTTATAGCATAATGTAAGTGAAGTATCATTGTGGGATATACAGAAAACACAGACTTTTTTTATTTTTGATTATTGGTCCTAAACATACTAACTTTTACACAATTGCCCAGAAGTTTATAAAAGATGCAGCTTTAAAGACTGAGGGATCTAAAATTAATCTGTGCATCAAAAAGCATCTTTACTGCTGCAATCATATCAACTATCTAATAAAACACATTACTTCTCTCTAGCTCAGTTTTTCTTTAAGTCATTGTACTACCAGGATGGCAGTAGAGCTACACCTCTATATGGCAGGGAACAATCTTTCTACAAGTTCACCTTGAAAGAAGTTTAGCTCTCGTGGATTTTGAAAATGGTTTCTTTGGTGGTGGCACAGAAAAATATCCTCATTCACTTTATTCTTTGTAAACAAAAGAAAACCTTGCAAACTGCTTGTAACAAAGACGGGATTTCTCTAAAATAATAAGTAATTGCTTTTGTTCTTTGTAAGCAATTTCGCCCAGAAATAAATATGACTAAACACACCCCAAACCCCATTACACTGTTTTCTTTAATGAGAAGCTCATCAGAAACATCCAGACACTTGCACAACTTTTGGGGCAAGGTATAACTGTATGAAAGCTTGAATATAATTAAATCTGTACCTTCAATATGACTACTTTTCATGTTTGATAACAATGGCAAGTACTCTAATGCAGCACCAGAGTTTTGAAAATTATGAGTTGCTCCACTGCGAGTTATGCCTTCAAAACCTACTCAATTACAGTGTATTTGATATTTTATTTGCACTACCAGATATTTAATGAAAGACAAAGGGACACATGTCTACATATTTATCCTCCCTAACTCTCCTGTTGGGAGTGATTAGAACTCAAGCTCATGCTCTCCTTTCTACCTATCTTACAAGCACCCAAGGTAGCAATGAGCCTAATTCTACTAGTTTAATTTTTTACATAAAAAGCAGTAGTTCATATTAAGAAAATACAAGGCTTACAGTCTCCACTGGAGAAGTTTTTACTGTTGGTTTCAGGGGTTTTTTCCCCTGAAGTATGTATTTGCCTCAAAGCTTCTGTCAGTTGCGTAGTTCACTGACTTTATCAAAACAGTTAGTATCTGTTGAGTAAATACTTGTGATTATTTCACTTGAAACAGGAATATATGCTACTTTATGTTAGGCAGACATTGAGAAAAATGTAAGGAAACTTGATTATTTTCCAAAAATGCCAAAATAAAAATAGGAAAGAGCTTTACAACTTTAGCATTACTCATGATTGAGACTGATGTAAGTTTAAGCACTATTGGAATATTATGCATTTACCAGTAAGATTTCAAAGATAAATTATGCAGCAAATTATTATTATAAAATAATCATTAGACAATAAGAGAACTTCATAACAATAATCAGTCTGGAAGAAAAGGTGACATCAAAAATATGCAAAAACCCTACTGAAAATAAAATCCTCAAGCATGTTCTAGAGTCAAAACAGAGCAAGAATTTGCTCTTTGCATTGTAATGTGGTTTTACGTTGTATGATTAATGAAAAAAACATTTTAACACTCAGTAGTGTCCTCCTAACACAAAGTCCCTGGAGCTAAGAAAGGACAAACAGCTCTTGCCTTGATCCCACATTCCAAATACACTACCCTCTCACTTTCTGGAAGGCATTTCTTCAGTAGTCATCTCCTTTACCAAATTTACTTATTTGAAACATATTCCTTTGCTTTCTTTTAAGAAAGCCATACTTAAGAACTAAATAACGTGCACTGAACTAGTAAGCACCTTTTTTTTTATTAACCCACATACACACATGCACATATGCATGGACATAAAATCCACCTTCGCTAACAGCTGTATCAGAGTCCAGTTTCATAAGGAGAAGTAATGCTTTTATTAGACTAATAGGACTCAATAGTAAGAAAAAAAGAATAATCTTTTCTTGTAATTATAGGGCTTGTGTGCCTAAAAGCTCTCCAGCCTTTCCCCTCCCTCTCAGCTGTATACAGTTACTCTAATAAAAGCTATTACACCCCCTACAAACTACTCCTCAATCTCAGACCACCATTGCCTAATACAATTTGCATTCAACATTCACAAACATTTAAATTCTTTTCTAATCACCTCTACTTTTTTCTTAACGGAACCAAAAATTAGTCTTTGTAGGTAAATTCAGACATTAGATAAAATCATCATTAAATTACACATAACCCCCCACCCTAGATCCTGCTGTCACAAATCAAGAAAGATCTTCCCTCCATAGTTTATCTCCAGCATAAAATCAGCAAGACTCAATTTTATGATGTAGACTCTTAAAAAAAGCAATCTGGATGAAAGAAGGTTGTAATCTCTCAATATCAAGTAGAAATATTCTCATTGTTTTTATGGTAGATTAAAACCAATGGCAACTGGTATCTTGAAGTCTGTTGACAGTGGATGTCACAATTCCTTGCTTAAATCTATTTACCTCCTGAATTAACTTGACATCTGTTGATAGATATATTCCTGTACACTAAACTCACCCCAAACAGTTCTTTTGTCAGGTCTTGAATTTCAGCAGCAAATGCCTTTTCTTGCATTTATTCACATTGGAAAACATTTCATTAAAATATTTCACAACCATTTGTCCCCTCAATTCTTCACATAAGTGTCTTGATATGTGAGATATGGTATGATATATTTAACTATTAAATATAAAAGATATATTTAGTATGAGAACAGAAGATAAGGAAAGCATCACACTTTAATTAAAGTCTGGTTAAAAGAAATCTGAAGCCATGCATTATGCATTGCCATTTTCAAGGGAGGTTCCTCTAGTGGTAGCAAACTAGCCTTGACTGAAAAATTTTGCTGTACAGTTCTGGCATCTTTCCCTAAGATACCCTCTTAGTAATCCTCTCTTAGCCTTCGTTTCCAGTAAAACTACAAACAGAGCAGAACAAGAGCTTTTACTCTTTCATTAAAGAAAATTTTAATTTAATAGCTGATGTGATTTGATCTAGGAAGATTTCAAGAAGTATCTGTCAAACAACAAAAGATGAACATCTCTACCAACTCCTAGTTCCTATCAGAGCAGTCCATAAGCTCCGAACCAAAATTGCCAGTGACCTGATACTCTTTTTAATGTGGTGCTTGTTTTGTTTCTTTACAGAAGTATTTTGCTGTCCAATAAAGTATAGTTTAAGGTGTAATGATTTTATCAATACAGTGCAGAACTGGATTTAACACCAGTTTAAAACCTTGCATACTTTAGCCACAGGTGTAAAGTGTTCATTTCTACTTCATGAAAAACTGGTTTAGACTTCTGCTAAGTAGATTTATAGAAGGGCTTGCTTGAACCTCTGCTGCAGGACTGTTACATTACTTAATGATATATAACTCTTTTAACCCTACCAGAAAGAGCCAAGCATGGACATGGGCTTAATTACACATAGATTCAGAGAGTATTTTGATAATTGTGTTCAGCATGAATGATAAATGAAGGAAAAAGGGCAAGTCTAGAAATATTCAACCATCTTGCAGGTAAAACAGCTGCAAGTATGAGATCTCAGTGCAAAATTCAGAGACGACCAAAAAAATTAAAATTGGACCAAAATGACAGATAACAACTATATTCTAACTACTTTAAGGAGCGAAATCTTTGAATCTCCATGCAGCATGCAAACAAACTAACAGAATTAAGAGGTGAAAGGGGGAGGAAGTAGATTCCTCCAAGGTGGTATAACATTCCCTTTTTCATTCTCACTCTCCTGGATAACCTTCACAGCAGTCCAGCTCTCAACCATCAGCTCAATCAGGTTAATAAAATGGCAGTCAACAACTGAGTAAACATAAGGGAATTCCAATTGTCCAGTTCTGGCAACAGGCAAGAAGCTGTGGATTGGAGGGATTTGGGGGACTAGGCTCTAGAAAATTCTCTTATCACTTTCATACCAGACTTGAAAGAATACTAGGCCAAGCAACTCTTCCAGACTCTCTGATCTACTACTTGGAGCTCTGGAGACACACATATGAAGAACTACATAAGACCTCTCTCCAGGAGAAAATCTGATTAGATATTTTTAAAATAAGACAACATTTTAGAAGACAGGTAAAGTACATATTTTTTCTAAAAGTTACTTTTTCCTTAATCCTCTTTATTGAAAATTTGTATCCCTTTCTTTTAGCCTACATTGGTTTTAATGTAGTTTAATTTAGTTAAAGTCAAAATATATTTAATTTTCTTCCTTTTTTCTTTTTTATGAAAAACAAAATTGAAGGAAAAAAGGCAATTAAACGGCTTTTCCAAGTAAGCAGGAAAAAATCCTAAGTAACTAGAGCTAGATTTGTGACACAGAAGTCATGCTATGCCACTTCAAGGGAAGGCAAGCTAGTATGTGACCTTATGGTAAGGGGAAAGAAGAGAGATGTGCCAACTTTTTTTTGACATGATCACCTTTGAAGGACACAAGACAAAAGCCAACTTAATCGGTTGAGATGCAATTAAGAACTGAAGACTAAATCATGGTTTGATGTACTACAGCACCCAATGGTAGAACTTGTTCCAAGTGGAAAGCAAACGAGCATCTACCAGCACATCCATCTACCAGCATAACTTCAAGGGTCCAGGAATCTCCAGGCACAGCTAGAATAAAATAGACTTTTACTTTACAGAGCAGCCAAGGCTACCTCATTTGGAGGTACTGTCTCAGAGAGGCTTTCTTCTCTAGCTACCTGCCACAGAACAAATGAGAACAGACTTTCAAAATCTTAACAATGCAGTCTAGCAACATTGCAAACTGTTACCTGACCAACCAAGCTGTGTGAAGCCTTGGAACTTAACTGCACTCCCCCCCGTAGTCTTCTCAATCACAGCTTCTCTTCCACTTAGCATCACTTCAAAAGAGACTCACACCACCAGACTACCACATGCTTCAGTTTACTTGTTCTAGCATCAGTCAGGTGCATTCCTTGCCTCACCTCCTTTCTAGTCACTTTTTGTCATCTTTTATGCTATCATTGTCTGCTTAGTCTTGCTGTCCTTTCAGCAAGCAGATGAGCTCCAGAGCTCTCAGCTCTCTTGCTATGATGATATCCCACAACACGAGGTTATATATATGCATGTACAACACATTTATGACCTGATAACATACATACAGAACTCTGACCTAATTTTTATAATTGCATTCAAATCTTTCCCACTATTGTCACCCAGTTGTATTTTAACAAAGATTGAGATTTAAGAGTGATTTCCTTACTCCTGGGGCTCCGAGTTTCAAGTTTTTCAAAGCAGCAGTTGTCACTAAGTTTCACATAAGCACCTAGTGTACCTCTGATTGCTAACAACAGCAAGAGGAAGCAGAGAAAGTGGTCTCCAGTGAGTTACAGCGCATTTTAATGATTACATCCTCCATGGTCTTCACTTCCTTAACTCCTACGGAAATTTTTTTCCAGCATCATTACTACCCTTTTAGACCCTCTTTATCTACTCCGTAGATACTTTCAAAACAAATAATATCACTAAAATCAATTGACCACCATAATCAGCAATACATGATCAAAGTACATGCTGAAAGATAATCTATATCTAATATGCAACAGTGTCTAAAAAGAAAAAGCAGCAATTGGTCACCTTCATTGCGTATTAATTCACAAGAAAGGAAAATAGAAAAACAATCTGAGATGACCAACAAGAGAAGTAATTTAGTCACAAAAAACACTGGACTAGAGAAAAGGATACACATATACTTTGTACTCCATCTTCCACATTATACTGATTAAGGCTTTGACTTCCCAACCAAAAAAAAAAAGGCAAATAGTAACTTGTTTATTGTTTAAAACAATAAAAGCTATTTTCTTCTTCAGCAAAATACCAATTGTAAGATTTTCCCCCCTCTCGTGTAAAAAAATTTATTTGAAAATACTTAAGATTGTTACATAATAAAAGCATACTTAAAATAACACACCATATAGTAATTGATTTTGTGTCACTTTATCCACCAGTAAAATACATGCATATTATTCATAGCTAAAATTCCTATACTCCTAAAAATCCCAGATTTAAAACCTTTTTTTTCTCAACAGCATATACAAAGCCCTAATTCATATTTCATAGAACTTACATAAGAACAAGAAACCTACTTTAAATAGCATAAAAAGCCAGGAAAACTTCTATGTAGTCTCCAGATATCAGGTGTTCAGATTTATGTCTAAGTGCCTGTTTGTGGTTACTAATAATTTATGATCTATCACCAAATACTGAATATTTGCAGGATAATTTGGCACCTATTAAGAAAATGACAAAAGTTTCAAAGCCCCAACAATTTGATAATTTGCTTACTATCCTATTCATCACTGCTGTAGACACCAATATAAGTTTTGAGAAATTAAATGCCAGTATCAAAGAAACAGCTGCTGAATCACATCAAGTACCAGTTTTACTCATTTAGCTTTAATTTTACTTCCAAATCTCAGATTTCATCATTTTAGCTCCTATATGCTTTAATCACTTTAAAAAGAACTCCACTCCTCAGTGTTGTCTTCTGTCAGATACTGATTATTTCTGTTCTTCTGTATTATAAGACTTTGAGCTACAAAAACCCTCTCAGAACAAAAATACCAATGCTTCAACATTGTCCTTAGCAATTTCCACACACCCCGCAGCAGGTCAGTATCGTTCCACCACAGAAAAACAAGCAGAAAACCAAGATTTTTTTAAATACAAGAATTCTGTTAGATAATTCAAGTAGGGATAACTGGTATGTCAAATATTCTAGGGGGAATTAGGAAAAAAGCATACTTTGTCTTAGGAAGGAAAAAACCCAGAAAATGAGGTTACAGAGTTGTGTATGTATGTAACAAAAACGATGAGGACAAAGTATTACTTTTTCTGCAAGATGCCTCCTCCCACACATTAACCAGAAACTTATGCAGCATTTTAAAAACATAAAACTGCATTAAGAAGAAAAATAATCACAATCTAAGCAGACTCTGCAGCTGCCCCTTTGACTTATCAATTTCAGTAAGCACAATTTCAATCAAGTCTAGATAAAATATACTAATCCTAAATAGACCAAGTTTGTCACCTACCACTTCCTATAAGCTGCTTACTATCCTGAAAAAGAGAGCGAAAGAAGAAATGCTAAATTAAATGCCAAGCAGTAGCAGACAGCGCTTGTTTGGCTGATTAACTTGTAGACAAGCATTACAAATAAATCTGAGCATGGTCTGCAGCAAATTAAATTCCAGTGCTTTTAAGAACAAAGAATTCCTTCGGAAAGAGGATTAGCAACTTTACACCCAGGAACGCCAGTTTAATTTAATTGTTCCACAATCCGATATTTAATATGCAAATATCATTTTGATATATAACAGTGAATTTGAAAAAGTAAGGAAACAATTTCAATATACAAGACTGTCTCTCTTCTGAGCTGTAATTATACAAAATAAAGCTGGTCGAGGTTTTTTTTTTATTATTGGGATTGAATTCTATTAACATGAATCAGAACAAGTCTAATTAAAGGTTAAAAACTTTAAATGTTTCTAATTAAGAGTCTAAATAGCTGCATGATTAGAGTACTATAGTTAAAGTCCCACCTCAATGACCTTCCTGGCCTCTCTGTATTTTCCTGTTTGCAAGAAGGCGAAGAAGAGATCATAAAGAGCCATCATATCTCCATATTCTCTGCTTATAAAATCTGAAACTAAACAGAGAATAAAACTCATTAATTTACTAAATACATTGAAGTATTTTAACATATACGTCAAATATTCTTAATACTAATATTTTCCAAGCATCATAGAACACCAAGAACAAGCTATGGGGAGATAAATTTTGAAACATACGGAATGATTACAACATATTACACAACTTCTTGTAACTTTGCAGTTGAGCATATTTAAAATGTTTTTCTGTTTAGCTGCACTATTATTTTGAATTACATTCAACAAAATAGACTATATATTGGCATTCTCTACTTGTATAGGGTGAGGATATAGGATTTCTTAACTGCACAACTATTTGAAAAACAGATGTGTTGTGTTACTATTAAGTTGTTCCTTAATAATAATAATATACATAGCTAGAACAAGTATTAGCAATAACCTTTGAGAGTTCGATGCTGTATTATCCAAACATTAGGATTCTTCTACATTTAAAATTAATATCAATTTTCAATCTGAAGAACATAGGCATCATCTAAGTGCTTTAAAGTTACACATATAAACACAAACAATTTTTTTTTCTTTAAGTTTAGAGAAATGATATACAAGTCCTGGAAGAAAAGCCTCCAGAAAACACCCCATATAACCAGACAGCATTTGACTACATGCAACTAACCCTTTTGCAGAAGATCAGCATCTCCTTTTTCTATCAGTCTACAGTAGATGTTATGAAGCTGAAGAATTTTACCATACTTCTTATGACACTTGATTAAAGCTTCCAGAGCTGCAGGCATATCATCCCTTGTGGAATGAAACAAAACAAGAATAAAAACAATCAAACATTCCAAGCAGGAGCAGAGCATGCTAAACCCACTTTAGTCTTGAAAATTTCAAGGAAAATTCATTCAGCAGTTTATGATCCAAGAGTGTATTTCCCCCCCCCCCCCCCCCAATGTGCTACAGTTCTTTTAAAATAACAGGTAAAGTTTTCCTACAGACAAATACCATGTATGCTTGACAGCTGAAATGAAAACAGAACTACAGTTTTACAGTTAAACCTCTTGGCTGTATAATTTTTGACTGCATGACCACTGTTCACTACAAATTAACCAAAGGTGTGAATGCTCCTCATGATTAGATGCACTTAATTTTTGAAGTAAAATTCTTAAGTTCTGCTAGATACTATTGTGACAAAACCCCAATTCCACAGAAATTCCAGTTTGTATTTAAGAGTTCTATTTTTCTTGTTAATAAGTAATACCGTGCACATTATATTACCTACAAATGTCTGTTTAGACATTTTCAGATTTTAAGCTCTTTAAAATTTTTCCACAGCATTTTTATTTCAGTATAGATCTCGAGAGTTAACTAAGATAACCACAGCTCTTCAGATTGCTTTATACTTGTTTTACACCTTAACAGACTAGCTCTATCTATTGATTTCCATTTTGTCACAATTGAAGGGCTAGCATTTTTCCATTCTATATAATGGTCAGAATCCAACGTATATTTTCTGCAATAAAAATGTAATTTTTGCAATTTATTCAACAATAGATTAAGGTACCAAAACGTATTGTATGCTGGCCTCTTCCATGTCACATAAAGCCATGGCACCAGTGTATATCCACAGTACTACTAAATAAGTGCATAAGATGTTGACTTCCTAAATGCACTTATTCAGGAGCCTTTGAGCAGTAAGTACCAGTAAAAAGTACAATATTTCCATTTTTGTTTATCTCAGTCCTTCGCTGACTTTTTCCCTACATATACAGTATTAACACCTTCAGAAGCATACATAGTTAAAATGCAAAACTGAAAAGCCATAAAAACAATCAGATCTGGAACTTAATAACAAATATAAATTAACATTCTATACTGTGCAACTAACAGAACTAAATCATCGGCTGCAGACCCTTTTTCAATGGATTACAACCCAATCTAAAAAAATCAAAACAAAACCTACAGAGGACAACCACTGAAACACTGGTAAAACAATATGTGAAGTTATTCTTTGAAGGGGAAGGTTTAAGCTGAAATTGAAACAAACCAAGACAACACACATAAAATGTAGTAAGTAGCCAAACAGTCAATAAGACTGCATTTAGATTTCAAAAGGCTTACCAAATAAATGGCCGTGGAAGTAGGCAAGGGAAAAAAAAAAAAAGAAAGAAAAAATCACTTAGCAGCAGCTGAAGGCCATAATAAAACTGATTTGAAATAATGATTTTGCATTCCCAAAGCAACTTTATTATTGATCAACTGAACCTTAACAAATCAAGATATTACTGTTAAAACAAGGCAAACAAGCCACATGTCCTCACATTGCATTTCTTCTGCAGCATAATTTTGCTTTTTCAGAGAATGAACTAGACTATTATATGCTACTATCTTCATCTAGGCTAATATTTTAAATTTTTAAAGAGTAAAACACAGAAGAAGAATTAATTTTGTTCAGTAATACTGGCATTCCGAAGATGAACCTAAGATGATGGATTTCTACCTTATCCCCCTTACTGAGCCCTGTTTACAGTGCATCTTCTGGCACCCCATGGAGTCATTTGAATTTTTGTCATTTGGGGTGAAGACTAAATTACAGGTTAATTTCAAAACTGCAAGTAGATGTTGCAGGCTAGATTACTGTCATAAAAGAGAAATACTATGGTAGTTACCATAGACAGATATAAAGCTTTATATAATCAGTATTTTTCTCCTACTTTAGATGCAAGTTCAGTTAACATCTAAAACCACCCAGTTTTACAGAAAACTAGTCAATTTCTAAGGAGGCACAACAACATTTATACATTCAAATTAAAGTTTTCAGTGATAAATCTAGCTTTTCAGATTGATGCTCAAACAGCCATAGTATTGTCTCGGCTGTATTCCTAAAGGATTAAAGTGACTGTTTTTAGGTCAAAGCTATCTATAAATGAATGAATAATTGGGATGTCATTCAAACAGGAACATTAACAGTTTTCTAGTCTCTAAATGTATCCTTCTGAAGGCATTAATACTGTATATGCAGAGAAAAAGTCAGCAAAGAACAGAAATAAAAATGGTAATATTGTACTTGTTACTGGTACATACTGCTCAAAGGCGCCTCAATAAGTCTGCATTTAAGGAGGTCAGTATCTTACACACTAATTTACTAGACATTTGTTTTGAATCTATTGAAATCTGATATATTCGTTCAGTTGCATTCAAGCAATCAACCAGTCATCCACAGTTTACTAGAGAACAGGGTTTATAAAACAGATAAATGCTAAAACTGACAACAACCAACTATAAAATAATAAAATGTACAGAAGTTCAGCCCCTACAAGGAAATTGTTTGTACTACTACAAAGAAAAAACCATCGAGCTTATGCTTATACTTGAGTTGTATGATTTATTCAACAACCTGCCGTATTTTTCTTAATTGCCACAAACCGCAGTTAATTCCAAATAAGTACCACCAACTACTTTTGCAAGCAGTTTTTACAATCCTGTTAAAAAATAAATGAAAATGAAAACTAGAAACTTAGTGTAGGCTTCACATTTTGAGTATAGGTAACATTTTAATGCATTTCTTGTTATAAATCACTAACTTAAAAAAAAACCTGCACAAAAAAAGATTTTCCACATTTTAAGAAAAGGATTTTAAGCTAACAAACAGCCATACATTTCAAAATATTTGGCAGTCTTTCTGTATAAACTTATGCATATTGAACACCCTTTTATCTTCCCAAAGGATACTTACTACACTACTACATTAAAAGCCTGGTCCAAAATTACTGTTTAATTAATATGGATTGAGTCAAAAAGGAAATAAAGCCCATATACTCCTAGCCATGTTGAAAAATTTGATTTCCAGTGTCAGTCTGGACAAAACAGTATTTGAAATGCGAATGCAGATGATCCATGCTTCATTTTGAGTTGGCTAGATGCTACAGCTCTAAGTCACTCGCAATTATTATCTGTTCAGAGCTAATACCTGTTCCACTTAAAGATTGGGTGTATTTTTCCCTCTCATTGAAACTTGTTCTTTTAAAAAAGAAGATATACTATTATTTTTGAATGACAGAAGGAGCCTCAGTCATCACTGTATTATGCTTGGTCCTCATGTAATCGTGGTAGAGTCCTACTTTGGCATTATTTTTCAACCCAACTGATGCTAGGGTTACAATATTGTAAATTTTTGCATTCCTTTAGTTTCTGTTTAGGATGCCTATGAAGTCCAAGATACTATGGGCACAATCTTCCAAAATATTTGCGTGGGCAATTTTAGTCACACAAAGCTATTTGAAGAGACAAAATTACTCAGATGTCTGACTGCAGAATACACTCTGCAGCAAGACTGGCTATAACATGCATGGATATAACATCCCCCGTCAGTTTCAACAAGTCACTCCCCTCTTGCTTCAAGAACATAGCACTAAATCTAACCTTTTACTTGTAATAAACAACTTTCCCAACCAGAGAGTCTGCCTGATAAAAATAAGACTCCAAATATTGATTTTAATTGGAATGAAGTGCTGCAACATTATGCATAAAGCTTTAGTGAAGTGGCAATTTACCTAAGGGGTTTACTGATTGAAAAGCTCTCAAACCTGAAATCACTAGAGAGGTAGAAAGAAAAAAGGGACTCTCTGGGGTGGGGGTGGAGGGTAGACTAGTAAAACAAATCCTTCTCTACAAATCTGAAGCAGATGTTAGCATAGAGGGAAGTCAATTCAGCAAGGTACAATCAGCTTCACAAAAATTATTCTGTTAAAAGAGAACGGGCTCTTGAAAGAGCTAAATGTTTTTCTGTTCATTTGCCATACTAAGGAATCTTCAAGGAGACTGGTGTTGCAATTACAACTAATCCTCCCCAAAAAATTAACTGTGTTGAAGGCTTTGTAATTTCCCTAGGTACAATTTAGCTGTCACTTACTTTAAAATTTACTCAAACATGCGTTCCGAACAGCACTAACTTCACATGTCAAGTGCTTTCCAGCCAATTGAGTCTAAACTGGAAGTCGGTGTTAAACAACTGAATGATTAGACAAGATAGCTCATTTCCCTGCTCTTTTGTTCAGAATAAAATGCCACATTTACATTATCAGACTCAACAGGATTTTCTGACAGAGGGAGAAAAAACCCTAGTGAACACTGTCCGTACCAAGCACATGAAGCCTGTCATTTACCAATCATCCTTCAAAAAGCAATAGCCATGAATGTAACTTAATTACGACCCAATGATCCTTGACGAAAAATCATCTTATCACTGTCCTGTCCCCATAGGGCAAATGAGACACTTTTGTCCTTTGGCACCAATGATGATAAATTCCTAATTGCAATAATGGAGTAAGAGAGCCAAACATCCCTAATTTCATTGCAACATGTAAAGAGTTTTAATACAAATATTTGAAATAAAGCCACTAAAAATTAAAAAAAAAAAATCCAACACAAAAAAAAAACCCCAAACAAAAACCCAGACTCCCCACTATAGATAATTTTCCCCCACTAAAAATATCACCTAATTTAAAAAGATGCCTATTTTTAAAAGTAAATTTAAAAGTCAATTAACTTGTATGTGCTAGAGAATCATCTCAAACAAAATCATAAGTGAATTTAACTCCATGAAAATAACAGAAGAAAAATTGCCAAGGCACTGGATTGACGCTATATCTACTACATGAGAAACTAAACAAAATGGGTTTATGTAAGATTAATCATAAACCAGCACATAATGCTTTACTGGACAATGCTGTATTAAAATACACTGACCATTTTTAAAGAAACACAATCCAGCTATAGCCTTTTGACCACTTAAAATACACATATTAACTGCTTGCATTCACTGACTCAATATTATGTTCATACAGTCTGTAACATAATGTTTTCATAGTTTACCTGCAAATTTTCTTCCCTCTGCTTAAAAGCATTTCTGATATAGGGAATTAGTAAATTCAAACCTCAAGATGTTTTGTTGTTTCTTTTCTCAGAGGTGCTATTACTCAAGGAGAGCAGAAACAAATTTATGTCAATGAAAAGACAGGAACCATATCGAGTTTTTAAGATGTGTATTCCTATTTTTGGTTGTACGAAAGTTAGCTTGTGCAGCTTTCTTGGAGGAAGAAAAAAAAATCACAGTAGTTACTGTATCCATTAATTTATCATCCTGTAAATAGATATTACCAAAGTATTGTACAGCACAGGAGCAGATTAGCTTCACAAACCTCTTTAGTTTTGTAAAACGGCTCATATTCAAATAGGTTTCCCCTGACAGCTGGTAGACCAGGTAAAAGCCAAAACTACAATCCTTAAAATCCTAAGAAATTTTACATGGTGTAGGTAACACAACCTTTTCCAATTATTAGCAGTTGGAAGAACCAGTTCAAAAGTAAGACCCGTTTTAAGAAAAAGTACAAGCTCTTCACATCCTTGCAGGTTTGAGAAACTATGATTTTTGTCATACTGTCCAAAGCAGGTTTCTCACCTTGAATGACAGACCAAGATTCCACATGTGGACTGTGTCAATTTTTAATGTGATTTCACCATCTTGAGAAACTGTTCAGAGTCATAAATAAAGATCATACAATTAAAAGCAGGGGGCTGGTTGCCTTAAATTTACTCAGGATAACCCAAGGTAGTATAAGTTCTCTCTCTAGTTACTTCAGTTAAATATTTCTCAAAACACTGAAGGCAAAATATCCATTCTACTAGAATATTAGATTTTGTTAGCTTTTGTCAAGTTATACTGTTCATCATCAACAACTTTTTTTTTTCCATGCTCTGCTGCATATTGTCACTTTTAACATGCGCTAGGATTTAACGAGAATTTCAGAATATTCAGGACTGGGTACAGAGAAAAGGGCTAGATGAAAACATTTTACACCTACAGTTGTTGAAATCTTCAAAAGCAAATCACAGATTCCTTTACAAGCAATTAAAAAGTTTGAAATAAATTAAGAACACAAAACACTAGCTAGCACCACCACTGCTGTGGAACATTAAAAAATATCCCAGAGCTAATTTTAGAGGCATGGTGACAACCTGCAGCTAAATGACAGCATTTCAGCATGATACTTGAGCTGTAGTATGGCAAATAGTAAGCACTACTGCTGAAAGAAATGACTAACAGTTATTTCAGTCACTCATAACTTTCAAAAACTTAGCATCTCCAAGTCAAAAAAAAACCCAACCACAACCAAACAAAAAAACACAGTGAAATTCAGTTACTCCTCCCAAGCAAATTATGTGGAAAAAGCTTCCCCCTTCTGTTGTCTAACATTGGAGAGGTAACAAGTCTTTCCACCCATACGGCAGCCAAAAAAAACCATAGCAAAGGAGTTTACTTTGTATTGTATTTATACATATGAAATGTATTAAGACTTATACAGGTGAGTACCAATGACTTCTAGCTATACAGTTCCACAGTATGGAATTACCTTCTCCTTCAAAAATCTAGTCTCATCAAAAGTCCCTTTATTAAAACAAAACAAAAAAACCCCAAACAACAACCTTTCTAAAAAGTTTTACCAAACATTTATAATCCAAAAGAATGTGGAATCAAACTAAAATAACACTCTTTACTGTCTCCCTTTGCATCCACACATGAACACATCTTTGTTTACATCATCATATACTACCTCTCAAGTGAAAAGAACCCAAGTAGCACCATGTACAACTTGCATGTCAATGTGCATAAAGCAATTATGTAAAATGCAGCTGCTCTTACTGCACAGTGCAAAGCGTATCAGGTATTTTTCCGACACATTAGTTACATATGATTGCAGTTAAATTACTTTCATAAACATCTGCCTTGTCTTGTGATGTAACCAAGGTAGCATTGCTGACTGAAAAGATGTACACTATATTCTTAACTGTTGACCACTACACTAAAATACTATTTTTAGAAGAGAATGTACATGCACCTACCAAGAGTTACATCTTTTTGACAAGAATTTTGAATATAGACAATGTTATACAGACCTTGCACACCCAGAATACTTAAAAGAACTAAAAACCTCTACATGTTAACAGAAACATTAGTATGCATCTCTGAGGCTGACTTACATGATATTATGGAAAATTCACTTATTTCATAGCTATTATATTTAAGCCAAGAACATCTCATATGCCTGAACCAAACTGCAAGAAACTTATCACTCTAGCTGCAAGAGGTTAAAATCCAGCAACCATATAAATTACATAAAAAACCCCAAACGATTGTGCATACGGTGAAGGAAGTGAAAAGGGACTCTTGGCACAATTTTAGTAAGAAATTGTTATATAGTTCATACGTACACCAATTCAAATATCCTACACCTCAATGAAAATTTATGGAAAGGAACATGACACATGGAATTACAGATGCTTCCTGCCAGAACGAATGTATGAACTTGCTTTTCTCTATTAAATGTTATTAAAAGTCTAGGTGGGGGAAAAAAAAAAGATCACAATAGACAAACCAGACAGTACTTTCTTTGAATTTTAAATTCAGCAACATAGCAGTCTATTGGCAATAACATCAAATTATTTGAATTAAGAATATTTCAGTGTTCAACCACCTTTCAACTCACCTGAGATGTACTAGATGGCACAGCAAAATAATGCTGTTTTGATGGGAAAATACATACTACTTTCCACAAGAGCTGAAAATATACCTATCATGCTCTGAATAGCTATCTTGTCAAACAGGCTTTAGAGCCAATTCATAAGCATATTCCAATATATAGCCACTTCATCTCTGATGTGTCCATAAAACACAGCTGCTGTTCCCAGAGACGATGATGTGATGTATAACTAACGAAAACAGACTTAACTTAAGAAAACATATTCATTCATTACTATTCCTAGATCACTTAAGTATTATATGTGCATGCATGTGTGCATGAGCACTTTGAAACATGAATGTGCAGCTGTGTATACCATACACAGGTCATATAACACAAATAAATATCATAACTTGTTTCATTTGAAGCCCAAACATAGCTTACTTTTCAAGGTGAACTGTAATCAGAGGGGAATGAAGGGCAGCAGTTTCTGCCAACCCCAGGTTCACAATGGTCTCATGTAATCGATTCACTGTTTCAACTTCACCTCGCATGGCAGCGGCATTAAGAACACGGAAAAAAGATGCAACTGTTCTGTCTGAGATAGGAACATCCTTCTCTTTCATCTCTGTTAGAATGTTAATAGCATCTACAATGAAACAACACAAAAGACCCTTAGGTAATTTCATGTAGGGAAAACAAACTGCTATTAAAACAGCATTTCAAACCCAGCAGGAATGTAAATTCTGGCGTATAATGCCGATTTCAAGTTAATTACTACTTGCATTTCTAAACGAGACTACAATTATAAATCCACAATAGCATGGTTTTATCATTTTGCTGCAACTTTGACTACAAATTATAGATAGGAACTGTGTGCCCACTCTGCACCACATAACCCTGTATAGTCTGCCCTATAGCTGCAAGATTCTACTAAATGGATGCTTTTATCGTTCAATGCTAACATCTGCTAAATCACTCCATTGTTTCTTCAGCAGATGGCTTGTCACGAGGCCAGATAATAAAGATATGTTTACACTGTATATACAGCCAGACTAATGGTCTGATACCGATAGGGCCTGTTTGCTGTGTCGATACTAATTAGCCAAGGAGAGCCAATGAAAGCTTTCTAACAGACTGCATGTTAAAACATTAGGTTCATTAAGCTTCATTAGTAAGGCAGAAACAAACATTTTGGTATATGGAATAAGTGCGTTTTTATAATGTTCTTAATTATTGCATAGACAGAATGTTTGACCACTTTACATTTGGCTACATTTATGAATTATTTTATTTTCTGAGGGACATTTATGCTCTTACAAGCAAGCTAATCTTTTCAAACTGCTTTAATGTACAGGTGGTCATGATCTGATTTATTGTGATTTGGAAAAAATCAACTTTGCTTATTATTTTTCTAACAGTAAGTTCAGTAAGAGGCCAAGAAAAATATCAAAAAGATCTTATGAGAAAAGTTACATTAGCTTTTCTATTTTATTGTATAGTCTTTTATATAAAAACATATCATTTTGTGTGTAGGCTTGGACCATGCTTTTATGGTGTAAAGTTTTCTACAAAATCATAGAACTCAATATTCAGAACCACCTTTTAAAGTCGATGATAGTCTAGAGTTCCTTTAAAGACCAACCAAATCATGTAAATTACAGAATTATATTAGACTAAATTACAGAAATTAAAGCTAACAGCTTAATGCAAACATCTAGAAATACAAAATAGGCAGTTTGCAGAACACTCATTAAAAGCCAAAATTTCCAGGCAGTTTGACAGATAGACTATAAAAATTCACTAACAAACACATAAAAGAATACTAACAGAAAAATATATACTTTATAAAAAGTTAAATGATTTTTTGCAGTACTTGGCTCTTATGAGAAGGTTATGTTTATAGGTTTTATGTTCAGCCTTCAGACCTTCTTAAGCAAAACCAAAGCCATTAGTCTAGGCACATACGCAATTTGTGCCATAAGTCATGATCTTCAAACTCAATCCAAACAGCAATGCTAATAAAAACTAGCTGCAGAAACGCAAAAAGCACTGAGCTGTGCAAATGTAAATGACAAGCTTGCCAATCCATTAAAACTAATGGCCTGCACTGTCCAAGCATCTCTGGTTGAATTCACATGCAAATTTGTATGCAAAATGTTCAAGCACTTTTCAGGACATGATATACCATTAATATCAACTCACATTTTTATTTTTGAGGCAAGATACCTTTATTATATAGCTGAAACACACAATGAAAGCAAATGGATTACCTTCTAGTCTACCATGCTTTCCTAAAACTTCTACCAGTGCTATGTACTTTCCGGTGTCAAGAGCAACAGGTGAATTCTTAGGGAAGCTAGAAATGAAAACATTAAGAATTGTATCAACAGAAGTTCACATTTTACAGATTCAGTTTAAAGATTGATTTTTAAAACTGCATAACAAAACAACAGCATTGAGCACAAAAGTTACAGTAAGTATTAAAGGAAAAATCTCACAGACTTTAAAAGATTCACCACTGAAATGTGATTTAAAAATATTATCCACACATACCTTCCCACCCCCAAAACTCAAAAGTTGTCTTTTAAAGAGCCAAATTGTTTAATTAATTATTTGGTAGTTATTGCATAAAATAGAGTATTTCCCAGAAGCCTGGGAAGAAAACGCAGTCCACGTGGCTGGGGCAAGGCTATATTCTTTTTGATAAAGAATATGAAACTATTTGCCTATAGTAACAAGTTAAAAGCTACTATTTTGAAGTTTCTGCTATGTATTTGTTTTCTTTTTTCTGGAAGTTTTAAAATTAATTCCTTCTCTGTTGCTTCTTATTGTGACAATTCAAAGAGTCACTTCTTAGCAATATTATGCTACACTTGAGGCAGATCAGTAAAACTGTGCTAGTGCAGTGAAGCTCCACTAGTTTACTTCATGCAAGCTCACTATAGGGATTGTGTAAGAGTGGTAGTACAGCCAAAACCAACGCACTACCGTTATTTGCAGAGTGGCAAATTTCTTGATATTCATAGCTCAGTCATTTCACATAATTTCAAACACTAACAAGGTGTAATGAGCACCTGCCTGCTAACCTACTATAAAACCAAAGCAAATACTTTGTGATTGCATATGAGAGAGAGAACCTGAAAGTAACACGTAACTTGTTCTATATTCACTGTACCATCAGACCAAAAAGAGGCTTTCAAGGGAAAAAAGGATGGGGCAAATAGAAAGTTGATCTGTAAGAATTTGCTCCGGGATAAGTCATGCATAGCATGTTTTAGCTGGGAGCTAATTTTCACAGCCAAGATACAAAGCTCTGAAAATAGTAATTTTAAGTAGAATGCTTGTTGATAGGTCTTAAAATAATGTCACTCAGAAACACTACTATTCTAAAGACAATATAGGTCCAGCATATTCTAAACACATTCTAGGTGCTTTCTAACTCACAATACAGGTACTTTTTTTCCCCCTTAAATTAAGCCAGACTTCAATTTAGACACTATGCATGTTTAAAATAAAAACAAAGCAGACCCTACATAGCAATTTGCCTTTTAAAAAATAAAAAAAGATAACTACTGACCATACAAAGTAGCTGCTTCTCATGTTCAATTATACAAAGCACATTTTTTGTTTCAAAGAACCACACCCACCACTGTTTTAAATGCACATACATTGGTGGGAAAAACTAATTAAAAATGGATGAGGGGGTTAATACTCAACCTACTTAATTCAACAAGGTCTGTGTATCAGCATAAATCTCTGTGACATGTTTCAGTGCCGGTGTACTTACACTTTTTCTTTCAGGTTCATTGCCTCTTCTACATTATCATGTCGACAGCACAAATTTATTAAGGCTGCATAGCCACCGACAACCATGTCCGGTTCGTATTTGGCTTTCACTTCAAGGGCTTTTTGCATATTCTAAAAAAAGGAACAAAGCAAAGATGTGAACTAGAGGAAAAGTCAATATGACATTATGATTCTTCTATGTTCAGCGTGCAGTTACATGACTGATTTAGTGCTTTTAGTATTATAAGATCATGTTTGAAAACACAGTGCTGTAATGCTTTAGCAAATTTTAAGAAAGTTATTTAGCAGAAATGAGTATTTGTCTAAAATACCTTTTAGACTTTGAGAGTAGATTTCCAAATAAGTTTTCTTGCTTTATGTTTATATCTCTAGCATGTTTTAATGTAAGACTTTTTTTTCTAATCCAGACAGACACCATAAACATGATTAAACCAAGTTCTAAAATAGTTTTTATTTATTTGGAATTCATAACAATTTTCACATGGTACACTGCCAAACACAAACCAAAACTACTTTCTAAAGAATAAGAAACTACCTAATGATCCCATAGATAGCTTATTTTTTTAATACATTCCTATTCATACATTTGACCACTTTGAACTTACAATGGTGTTTGCTTCTAGTCTTATTTCATATGCAAAACTGTAGAGACAGACAGCTGAGAATCACTCTAAATCGTATTCTTAGCAAAACAGAATATTGTGCTATCATTTGCACAACTGTTCCTGTTCCTATATATACAGCTTTTTAGGCAGGATCATACTGAACAGGATACTGAATAAAAGTGTGGTGATACCCCACAAATTACAGACACACACTAAATGAATGTAAACTACAGCTGGACGCCTGCCGAATGAAGGCAAGAGACCCTTTATCTCAGAAGAGCTTTCCTCCTGCAGGAAAATGGAATTTCAATCTCTGCATTAACAACCTAGTAATATTTGAATTGCAAATGACTAGTGCATGTATCAGTTGCTTGACAATCTAGATATAAGAGACCGGAGCCATGGCTTGAAAGGACATTTGGCATGTATGATAAACCTATCACAGCTGTTACTATCATTCACTTTGCAGATTATTGTAAACAAACTTCAGCAACCCCAAAACATGCCATTCAAGGTGTTGCTGAAATTAGTTAACCTTTTGATTTAATTGCTTTTTGCACTTATGTTTGATTTATAAGCATCAAACCATGGAACCTCAAGCACTGCACTTGTCTTTGCTTAACTATGTCTTTCCATAATACAGTCATTTATGTCCCTTTAAAAATATAGCTATGTGTTTCCAATTATCTCTGCATTGCTTAAGATACCTCTTCTTCACAAAGAGCACGTATGAGTTGTTTCAAGACATCTGTAATAGGCTGGTTTTCAGCTTTTCGCTTTTCTAGTTTCGTCTCCAAAGCAGACACGTCAGATTTAGCACTCTAAATGGAGGTAACAGAAAGAATGTCAATTGCAAAAACATCTTTCCCTGAACAACTTGTCGGATCACTTTTATTAAAGACAGACAAAACAATCCTCTTCTTTCATGCTCTAAGAAATTTTTTAATCATGTAAGGTGCTTTTATCTGTTTAAACAGTACATACTAATTGAAGATTTGAGTCAGAATACAGTAAAAAAAGCATTAAGTAGCATGTCTACAAAGGTCAAAATTACTACTTCTCTCATACTCAGTTCTTTATATTCAGGGAACTAGGGAATAGAAGCCTGTTTCTTTTTCCATCTCCACTTTGCTCAGATCAGAGATGTAAAGACTTGACGCTCCACCATTAGAAGCAGTATGGATTTATATGGTTCCTGCCACTCAAGCAGATCACTGTAATTTACAAGCATGAAGTAAGCCTCACACCACCACTGTTAACTAACTAGAACTTTCAAAAAAATATTTACTAGACAGGGAAACTGAGGCATGAAACCTCAGCCAACTCCAAGGTCAAGTATCAGGTCTATGTGAAAATCTGGACAGCCTTTACTCCTACTCTGGAAAGTAACCTCTGAACTTCAAATGGCAGATTTAAATAACATTAATATACTTCCATGATCTGAAAGCTAGTGATTACACTTCATCTAAAACCCATATCCAAACATTATTATTAGAGTAAGAACAAGCATAGCTCTCTGTGAATTTACTTACTTCGGGAATGTTGTCTGTAGATAGGGATTTTTTATGAGACAGTAGCCTTGCATCCTAAAATGTAGTAAGACAAAGATATCACTAATCCCCCCCCCCAAATTCAATCTCTAAGTAACCATATCATGCTAAAAATGTTGAAGTTAATTATATAATTGCAATGTTAAAAGAAAGCTGTATTCTGCAGCATTATTACATTGACTTGAAAAAGCACTTTTTAAATGTATCCATTTCACACATGAAATGAAAACAGCTTCAACACTGAAAAATCATGGAAAGGTTAAAAGGCTTACACATAATCACTGCATAAAGATATTTATTTTGCAAAGGAGAATATATTTAGAGTACAGATACTCCATTTTTTAGCTTCAAAGTAATTGCTATAGAACCACAGACCTTAATTAATTCAGGAACTTGAGAGGAGTCCAGCAGTCTGCAAATGCCGCTGTAGAGGGTTGCAGGGATAACTATATTCTGTACCAAGAGGTGGGGAAAAATTATATGAGTTTTGAAACACAACCAAACTGAAATTTGTCTAACAAATTATCTCAGACGTAATTCAAGTCTCTAGCTCTTGCATGTCATTGAGAAGTGGTCTGGTTCTACTTAAAAGCAGCAATTTCAAATCTAATAGATACATGTCAGGCAGGACAGGCATTATGTAGCAAAAAATGAAATGGTACCATCTTCTTCAGCTGATGGAAGTATTGTCTCAAACGCTCCTCCTTGGCCTGTACCTCCGAGTCACTCATGCTGTCAATCAAGTGATAAAGAAAATAGCCAACAGCTTCTGTGGAAAAAAACAAGAGAAAGCATTCCACTAAAATTACCGAGACTGTCATGTTATCAAGATTAATTTATAAGAAATCATTTTGGTGTGAGATGTCACCCTGATGAGAGGCTCTGAAATGGCAACAATGATCACTGAGGCATAGAGATTATGTGGTTTGGGAGCACATATCTAACTGGTGAGTGAAAGGAATATTAATTATTTTCAGACCTAGTGACAGCTTTTCAGTACAGAATCTTACTTCAATCTATTTTTTCCACTACTGTGTGACAGAAGTGGTACTGCCCAAGGCCTTCCCCCCCTTTCCTGACTGCTTCCCCAAATAGTTTCCACAAATATTTTGTCACTGCTCAAAAGAAAAAACAGATTTCTAACACTTTGCATATTTATTCTGTACATTTTACCCATTATATTCCATTACCAAGCTACATTAAGTATTGTAATATAAAAACATAAAAAAATATTTTAACCATTAGATCAACTAATACTGAAGAAGTTGCCTATTAGCCAATGAAAATCAAGATTAACAGATGTTAGCAAACAGCGCTAAGCTTCTTATCTATGCAAGTGTAAAAATATATAGGGTCCTGTAGCCAAGGACAGGAAAAGCATCAATCATTGTCTTCTCAAAGGTTAGCTGTCCCCATACACCCTTGCCCCTGCAGCGCCAACAAGAAGAAAAAAACCCCGTTTTTTAAAAATCAGATTATACAAAAAAAGTATACTTATTTCAAAGCAGGTATGGGATGTTAAGTACCATTTCGCTTCACAAAATCAGAAGAGCTACCGAAGTTAAAGCTATCTTGACAGACTGCTTTTTTTCTTTTTTTTTTTTAAAGTATTTAAGCACTGATACTGTGGCCATTCTAAATCTCTATTTTGGTCAATAAATTTAGAAAAAAGAATCGTTATCAGAAAGATTTGCTTATAACTCAAAAAAAAAGATCTCATGGATCTCACAAAATATGCTCTGATTATTTGAATCAGGATTTTACCCAACATGTTTTCAAATTTCACTTTCAAAAAGAAGCAATCAGTGTTTACTGTTGTAATCCCTCAAACCCATCATTACACAGAAGAACGGATTTGTGGATAAGTTACAATCATAGAAATTGAAACTCTACCAGTTGGTCCTGGAGGCGTCAGGCAATAACGTTCATCCTTGTACAACAGTTCTGTTATCTGGTAAGACAGAATAATCGTACATTGCAGCCAAAAGAAGCAACCAAGGACAAATAGTATCTGAAATTGAATTCTCAAAATAATAAAGCATTTCTCTGTTAAAGTATTATTCTTTACCACATCATAGTAATTCCCTAAGAAATACAAAGAAGGTTTTTTTGTAAATCATAGGTTTTTTCTTGAAAAATATTGCAAACAGAAATGCTTTCTGAGGTATGGCAGTAAGACAGACACTCTAGTATTCTGTTTACGTATCATTCTACAGAAAGTTAGCTATTGTAAGACATTGCTTAAAGCAAATATTAACCAGTGTCACTCCTGGAGATGCTACAATTATGTTCAAATTTACTGAAAGGCTGAAATTGGCCCATGAAGCTTTTTGGGTTATTTTGTTTGCTTGTTTTATTTTGAAAGAAGCAAATACATAAAGAAAATAAAGGAACACAATTTATCATGCTTTGCTAGATTTAAGGTAACTAGTACAGCTGTTGTACATAAGTGCAATTTTGAATGACAAAATATACATACATAAAAATTAATTGTATTTGACTAAATTTAGCACACGTTCCATCAGTCATATGAACTGAAGGAATATGTAGATTTTACTTCATCAGAGGAAAAGAAGCATTTACCCCAAAGCCCCCACATCCTACCCAGAAATACTTTAACCTAAACTAGCTCACTTTAAAAATTCATTTGACTGTTCTTATGGAAAATACATAATCTTTAGTTAAAACCTGAGATTAAGTATTTAAAGAATTTTGCTTTATCTGCCGTGATTCTAGAATGCAATCTCAAAGTTAGAGGAACATGCATTCCCACTGTCAAAGTGCTGTGTTTTAAGTAATGACAAAAGAAAAGGAGCCGTCCCCTTCAATTGTTAATGAAAATGGATAAACCAAGCCAGAAAATACCCAATGTGCAACAGAATACCATACCTATCACTTCTCATTCTACCAACACCATGGACACTGTGCACAGTTAAACTACAACTTTCTATTGCCCTCATCCTCCTATGACAAATCAACACACAGAAGAACCTACAACTACAAGAAATCCAAGAACGTAATAACAGTTCTCCTGAATCAGAGAATACCAAAAAGGATGGATTACAGAAAAAAAAAAGAATGTGTGATATTATTTCTAACGCTAAGTATCTATTTATTACCCAAGTTAGCATTTCTTATTTTAGAAGGTTAATAAACATATTTACTCATAAATTTAGCAGACAACAAAATGTATCCTTCTTCCACTGTGGAGAACAGCAGAAGTAATTCTAGATACTACTTCACATGCAGACCACCATTACTTCAGTCCCCTGACTGTCCTTCAAAATTAATTTCATAGTGGGAAAAATAAGAGATCCCCTTTTTTCCCCTCTCCCCACCCTCCCTTTTTATTTTTAAATGCAAAACATGGAGTATAGAGGCAGAGGACAAAAACATCCTCTCACCATAATCTTCACACAACAGAAAATGTTAGTAAAATACAAAAAACCCCTTCACTTCACAAGTTGTACCTGATTTCTATAAATCATTAGTTAATGACTTTCCAAATTACAATTTCCATTTCACTCCAAGATTTCTTTGCAAAATCTAAAATATACTGCAAGCCATGTACTAGTTTATTAGTCAGCAAGTACAGTATTGAAGAAAAAAGGACAAAAAGCACAGCACATCCCTTCCCAAATTCTGTAGCCACATCCTAGGCAGTATCTGCCAACATCTCTATTCTAGTGCTCCACAAAATTTATTGACCAAGTTATATTACAGTGTCTTTCTAATGTAGTCCATACCAGGGAGGGCAAGATAATCAGTCATTTCCCCTTGACTTCATCCAGGTGATTTCTTTTATCTGGCTTTACCTTCAATGGTTTAAGTTATATGACAGAAACTTTAAAATTCTAATTGTGCATTATTATTTTATTAGTACTAGTGTGGGGAATAGGAAGAAAGTTTAAGGAAGGCAGGAAAGGGAATTAAACAATGTCAGATTGCACAACCACGGCAGACTTTGTACCAGAAGCTACAACTATATACTACCCTCAGCTATAACAACATTGATCTAGAAACTGGCGTAGCATAAGCTACACTACATGGTAATGCCACATTTGATTTTTCACAATTACATTTAACTGTCCAATTTGAAAACTCTATTTCATACAGTTGTACAATCTGCCACTGACAAAAGTCTTGCTCGAATTAATCAGTTCTACAATTATTGGGCCCAGAATTCAGATTTACAGTAATGCATCATAAACATGCAGCACCTAAAGAACTTGATCTTATTTACAGCACTATCATCTCCACTTACCTTGCTCCAAAGATGTACATCATTTGAGCTGAAGAGGGCAGCAAAGGATAACAAATTAAAAGCAACAAAATGATTTTACTGTTGTATCTTTTAAAAAAAAAACCACCACAGATGATTAACACAAAGGATCTTATTAAATAAAATTAAAATACAGTAATTGCCACATATTGTTTAAACTAACTTTGTACAGAATAAATATTGTACTTTTTACCATACTGCACATGGTCATAGTTTCTGCTAAATAACTTAAAATAATGCAGCAATCAAAACAGATAACTAAGACTACAAAGAATATATTTTAGTTCTATTTTTAGTTTGATCTTTTAACATGTCCTAATTGTACTTTATTTTATACTTCAATCTATTTAGCATTTCAAGAAAATAAGCTTCACTCAAACAAGTCACACTTTACACAGCAAACACTCCATATGTGGAATTTGCTAGAGCAAAAATCTAGACTCCTGTGGATTGAAATTAGATTTTTAGTAGAGACAGATAACAACAGGCAGCTATAAATGCATTTATACCATGCTGAAAAGTAATCTAATCTCTTACTTAAGCTAAAATGTTTATTATAGTCAGATAAATGGATAATATTTTAAAAAATAGAAAACAAAACATTGAAGAACTCCAATTTCTCCCCTCATACAACAGGTCATAACTTGACGGAGAGCAGTTCTCTGTACATCATCAGGTTACAAATAAAGATCAAATGTTAACCAGTTCACTGAAGTATAAAAAAAATGTAACATATTCCTATAATTGTAGAACATCAAAATTCTCACTAGAAGCTGTAACTTTTCAAAGAACTATAAAGCAGCATTAACATAGAAAAGGCTAAGAGAACAAAAACTTTGGACCTTATTTTATCTTCCTATAATTCTTATAAGGGGAAAATAAGATGTCAGTCTGAACAGCTGCACAGAAACTTAAAAGTATTCATAGAAGTTTAGGATTTTATTTAGGAGGTTCAAGCCTATGAAGCATTTACTCTTTTTATGCAGCTGCCACTTGTATTTGAAAATGAGTCAAATGCTGATCCACACAGAGAGGAAAAAAAATAAAATGGTGTCTGGGAGGTTAGTTAAGCTTTCCTGGGTGAACTTGCTCCACCACTGACAGCATGACAATGAACTGCAGATATCAAATGCATCAATTTCCTAAAGTACTTGACTCTGAAACAGTAATGGTACATCAGGCAGATAGGATGGGAATACTTCGAAGCAGTTACTAGAGAAGAGCAGCTTCAACAGAAATCCATAGACTAGTCTGCCACAGACATTGTTCACGTGTCTCTGGTATCCATACCCTGTACTTTTGTACACCAGTCCTAAACTCCGTTCATTTGAACATTCAAGACCTGCATTTAGTCATAAAATTTTGCTGTGGTCTTTACAAAAGGTACAAATATTCTTTTCTTCTATCCTATCATACCATATCCTCAAGCTTCATTTTCAGGCTGTTCTAGCCATTAAGTTTAAAAAAGAAAAGGAAACATGAATTGGCATGCTTTCAGAAACAATATAAGGGTGAAATTTGGGCACAGTCAGCCTTGTACATGGCTTCTGAAGCGAGGTAGCAATAAAGGCAAACAAGACAGATTAAAGAAAGTAAAAAAAACTTATGCCACACAAGTGGCAAGGAAAGGGAGGGGAAACAGTAAGCTGAAGTAAAAAAAAACAAAACAAACCAAATCCCAAACCAACCAACCAAAAAAAACACACACACACACCAAAAAACCTCCAGCCTTAATTTCCCTCAGAATTCTGATTTTTTTAGCCCAAATGTCCAACAACTATTGAAATCACAACAGTAGTAATTGTTCCACCACTGAAGAGAGTAACTGTTTCACTCGAGGATAGTACAATTCTTCAGCAGCTAGTTTTCACAATACAAGTTGATAACGTTTTAAAGATACTTTAAATCACTTTCTGAACACCTGCACAACTCTCCAGTGGTAGCGATATTTCATGCTAGCATTGGTTGTGTGTGGTAAACATTGGTATGGCTTCCTTTCTAGCGCAAGTCCTACTTCAATTGAAAATTTATCTATACTTACAGAGAGAAAAATGTGTTTCAAAAATCTTGTTACTTTAATTAATATATCTGAAACAGATGATTCTGGGGCTGACTACTAAAAGGAATAGTAAAATAGCCCATTAGATCTAAAACATTATTTCATTTATTCCTTGGATGTCAACGTCAGCTATGGCCTAATTAACAAACCCAATTTGAACACTGGTTTGCTTTTTCTCCCCCTTTTCCCATGGCAGAGCAGGATCAGCGAGACAGAACTTGCAATTTACTAGGAAATTATTTTAGTCATATTCACCTGGTATGTTTTACTAATATCCAACCTAAACATAGTTATATCTCATAGCCATTACAAAATTTTAGGAAATAACTTTGTCAACAAAATCAGCCTTCCAACTCTGGTCCTGAGCAATATTAAGTGACCTCTCTGGTTCCCAGTGGTGTAGGTATGCTGCAAAAAACCCTAATTCACAGTCCTAAATGTCTGACTGGGGCAAACAGCAAATGATAGAAATGCTTGTTAATTCACATATACTTGCATAAGCTTAAAACAACCCTGCAAGTTAGCAAGGAACCCTCCTTGCAATATGGAACCATATGGTTATGAATATAAAGTCATGGCAATGTAGCACAATACTAGGTGTTAAATGTGAGCGTTCAGGAGTTGTATTAACCCAGAGAGCACAGAAAGCTATCAGATGTAACAGAATATACCTGACTCCTACTGGTATTTCATCTTCATTAAGCACTCATTTACTTTAATGGTTATTTATGATAATCTTTAGGGAAACCTTACATTAGCATAGCAGTTTATAAATAAAAAAGAGAATAAAGATAAAACCCTGAATGTTTACTGCCCTGAGAAGTTTATATACTGTCAAATACCATAGAACAAACAATAACAGTGAAGTTCTTTTTAATCTACTAGATATAATACTTCAAATGTATGCTCATATATAGCAGAGGCAAGGAAACCAGGGAGAGCAAAGAGGAACAAAGATATCCCTCAGAACTGCTAAACCTGGAACACTACTTTTAAATATTCAAATGTAGAGTTGGGGGGGAAACACTGCGCAGACTTGTGCTCAATACGGCAAAAAAGAGAGGGAACTTTGCTACAGAAGAAAAAGAGAGGTATTCATATAGCAACCTTACCTTTTAAAACCCCAAATAAGGCTGTTTCTAAACTGACGAATATCAATAGGAGGTGTGCTTGCTGAAGACACTGTAAATGAAAGAAATGTTTCTAAGCAGTCATTGTAAAAAAATCCCTGAACTGCAACAAGTCAGTAGGTCACATAAATAGTGTCATTAGAAGAACTATTTCATTAGCTTAGTAGATGTTGACAAACATTTGTAAATCAAAATTTCAAATACCAGGGTATTTGAAACAGTCCTGGTTTTATCAGCTCTAAATCTGCTCCATTTCAAAAGGGATCAAATATTCTAAAAGAGATTTTTCCCTCTTCATTGCCTTTAATGCCAATAGTTAATACACTAGTCTTTTATACAAATTAGTAATAGGAGCAAGCATCTTATCTGTAAAAAAGCACAAGACTGAAGAAAATATGTTCCAAAAAGCAAAACAAAGCCCAAACAATCCTAATCAAGAAAACTTGAGATATTAGCTCTGGAACAAAAAAAGATCCACCAGAGGCAAATGGTTTGATAATTGTTTCAGACTGAATACCTGCCTTAAAATAGGCTTTACAATTTTGCCTTTTTTTTTAATTAAAAAAGAAAAAAAACAAAATAACAAAACAAAACCACCCACCACCCACCACGACCCCCCCAAAAAACCCTCAAAACAATAACGACACTTTCTTAGGTATTTACTTCTGCTTGTGTAAATTGCCTAACAAGAAAGAAAAAGTAGTTCCATCTAAAGTGCTATCCACTGAATTAAGTTAAACATAAGGGGAAAAGAGAGGAAGATACACAGTTCTAAATGTTGACATTTACAATATTGGTTGAACACTTACTTAAAATTAGATATCCCTGAGACGTCATTTACAGTTATGCCCTATGTCCTCATCTTTACATCATTTCTTGGCTAAATATTCCAAATCATTCTACCTTCTTCCTCTAGAACTGCTGTCTCTCATTCCAGCACCATAGTTCAGCAAAGAAAAAATACAGTAGTAGATGCATTTATGTCCTGTATGAAGTTATTATAATCTGATTTCACTATCACAATAGAATTAACCCCTGTAAAACCCTGAATGCACTGGGCCCTTTCAGCAAGGGCTACAACATACTATATGGTAGAAGAGAACTGACATAAAAACAGCAGCTGTATAGGAACCTGTGAAATAAAAGGACAGGAACAACATGCTAAAACAACTCCTTAGTCTAACTCCAGGCATTTAGAAAATTAAAAGTTTTAAAAGTTGGAACATTCATTTTAGTTTTAATATCTCAGGTAAAGTTGGTTTCAAGAAACCCTCAATCCAAATCCTCCTCCAGTGGTATATTAAACTTTTTGCTCATGAAAAGACGAGCAGAAAAGCATCTTAGTATGCTCAGCTGCTGCTAGCAATCGGCAACCTGGTTTCCTTGGCAACAAACAAGTCTGAGAAAATCAAGGGGCTGACAATGAAGTGGAATGGAACAGCACGATAAAGGGGAAAAGCGGCTCTCATGTACACTGCCTTATGCGCCCAGATTCCTAAGCTGATGCTTCGTAGTCTTCATCTTGTCAGTAGCAAAAATCTATACATTATAAGGCATGAGAAGCTGAATCAATACACCTAGATAGCAACCAGCATTAATAACCAACCTTCGCCTCCCCCGACTACACTGATGAGACAATCTTGAACTATTTTCCATATTGCATCTGTTTTTCCCTCTTTGTAATACTGCAAAAGGAGCCAAATGCAAAAAAAAAAAAAAAATCAGCTGTTTAATATGTGTGCCTTATCATTACATAGGTGCTAATTAGATTTACTAGCATTCATTTCAGCTTGGTAAACTATTTACAGGAGTACCTTCCTTTAAAGCTCAAGTTCAAAAGAAATTTTTTATCTCTCCATGAATTATTAACCCTAGCCTTTATAAACAGAAATATCACTACAAGATTTAAATTCAATACACAGACAACAGCTAAATAATACACTATGTGAGACTAATTTCCTGACAGTAAGACAGAATGCAGCCTACTACATGTGCCTGTATCATACTGATATTGTATACATTTACCATACACCAGGCATACACAAATTTGTGTTTTATAACACATTAAACCCTGATTATTTCAGTTAACCAAAATGAGTGTGCAGGGGTAGGTCTACTTTTTCATGTAGGCAAAAAAAACCCCAAAACTATTTCACTTTCCAGAAGGAATGTCACTGCTCCTAATAAATAGTTATCCTTTAAAAAAAATTCAAAGTTATTCAATTTTTATGGTTAATAGGGTTTTTTTGTAATAAGAACAAACAAAATAATGGCAGAATGTAAGGTTAATCTTAAAGATTCACTAATTGATAAATCTCCGATACAAAAATTAAATCACCGCTTAGTAATTACTCATTTAATTTTCTCATTTTCAACACAACAGCTTCCCAGAGTAATAGTGTATAGACTAGATATTTCTATATTTGCTGAGTAAAACAGTTAATGACAATTGCAGCAGAAGACTGCTTAAGCTTTTCCCTGAACCTTAGACACATAAAACTGTTGCTTAAAAAAAAAATCTTTCTGTATCAGATTTAGTCCAAATTTAGGTGTTTTATTATTGCCTTAGTATACTAGGCAAATAATAACTGTATTTGTTTAAAATGTTGAAGAAAAACATATATTCCTACTTAACCAAGAAAATCACCCCATCCCATACATTCAGTCAACAACATATATTAACTTCTGCAAGCACTGAGCATCAGAACAATCTTTGGAGAAAACTCTTTAAAAGTGATTAATACATGCTCTTACAACTTCATCATGTACTTAACCCATCAAATTTTTACACATAACTTCCATGACCAACAGATCAGCAGAGCACTCTCAGGTTAACATCAGTGCCAATCAGTTCTTTAAAGTTGGTTCTTTCATTAATAATTCTGTAGTACTTCAGAGCCATATTGTCAGACTAGCATCCTGTTGTAATTGATGCTGCAAACAAAAACAATCCCCACACCAACAGATTAACATTGCGCAAGGCAAATTGTTTCCTTAAGCCCTCTAAGTACAAGAGGATTATAATCCTATCACAATCACAGCAAAGCTGTGATTTGTAAATATCTTACAGGTAAATCTTATGTCCAGGTTCAATACCAAAAAAAGAATTTAACCATGATATGTTGTCCAGAATTGGTAGGTTCAAACAGTCTGACATCTCATCATAGAGGACCTCACATAATAAAAGCTTTGCTCAAGTTTCCCATGTACCTTTAAACCTCATATATTAATACATGTAAATCTCTTAGCCTACAACCAATCAACACTACCACCAAGTACGTAGTAACATACATGAAAAATACTTACACAGAGAAAGAACATTGTTCAGTCTTCCATGTGCTGCTTCATATCTTATTTCTGCTACAGAGAGTCCAACAGTTTCAAACAGGCAGTCATTTTTCTAGAGATAAAGCAATCAATCATTGGAAGTACACACAGAGAAGACCTTCTGATACTTCATATTTTTAAACACTTCTTTCTCAAAGGACATTGGCATTCTTGTATTGATAGCTGTTGAGAACATAGAAGGTGCTCTACAGAAGTCTGCATGGCTAGCCAGGTAAGTTGCTACTGATCAAAAATTATCCAGCTTTTGTATTGAAATCAATTGCAAGAGACAAAGTTACCAAAGGCAGAAAGAGTGGGACAGAAACTTAGTCTGTAATTCTGAATTCTTTACCAAGTAAAAAAAAGAAACTTCACTAGAAACAACTGTAATACTTCTAATCCCCAGTAAAAAAGGACATCATTCATTTATTTAGTTTTCCACTTCATAAAACAGAAAGCTAGTAAGTCTTGAGCAAAATATTTTGGTTAGCTCTGAAAAGTTGAAAGAAAGACAGGGTAAACAAACCATCAGTGCAGCAACTGTTTCAAAAGTAATCTAAATATTCTGAACAGTCTTCATCATACCAAGTTCATGTTTAGAGCACTACTGGGATCTAAAGCCTTCACAGAGAACATGGAAAAACAAGCCATGCAACAGTTGTTTTTATGAAGTCTAAATGTAAACTCACCTTCAGCTGGGCACGGGCAGTTTCAGTATCAGCAAAATTTTTAAAAATGTAGTCTGTGTATGTTTCTGTATCAAGTTCCACCCCCAACTCATGCATCACTTTGAGGACCTCAAAGATACCTATCAAAGCAAAATTGGTAAGGCTAATCATTTCAGAAAAATGAAAACTTGAGACTCAACATTTAAAAATAAACATTGCTTTTCAAAAAAAGAACTTGTCTCCTCAATTCCGTCCTTGAAATTGCCATGCAAAATGCTGCATTCTTATTTTAGGTGTTAATAAGATCTTAATTGTGAAACTTAGAATAGATTTACTAAACTTCCTGTTCTGTGTTGTATCAAAAACATGAAACTCTTGCCTAGTGTGGAAATTGCTAGTATACAAAGTTATTTTCTAACACAGTGAATCTAAGACAGTTACTTTTAGTCATGTTTGCAAAACATCTTTTAGAGCTATATATCAAAATGTCCATATTATTGTGCATTAAAAAAATGTGAAATTTAGTGTAAAGTATATAACCAAATTCAAGATACAAACGCATTCTTCAATACATAATACATTCTTAGCTTTGTTCCAAGTATCCAACCCTGATTAGCAAAGCAAGCTTTCAAGATTGTCTCTAGATTTGTTTAAAACAAACAGAATTTTTGTAAGCAAATAGGTTGATTACTTTATCAATGCATCAGCTTCAAACTGGAAATTCAGAGAAAGGCTGGAGTCTGTCAAGCCCCAGTGAAGCTAGATTGTAACTTTTACAAGGTTCAGATCAATTCACATAACTAGACTGTATATTACTACTGTAGATATACATTTGAAGACAGCAGATAGCAAATCTTAATAGCTCAGCGATTAGAGCATAGGGTTTTAGAGCATATTGTCATGCTTTTTAATTGATCACACTCTGATTTGCAGGAACTTCTTACAGTAACCCTAGCTAGCAAACTCTGAACCCCTGTCAAAACCAATACAGGTATTATCATTTTTTGCTGGTCTAAAAATGATTTGTCAGTTGCTGCAGGACACCAGTACCAAACAGCATATGTTTTTTTCAACTTGCATTTCATACTTATTACTTTAAAAATGTAAAGTTTCCCAAAGTCCCTGTCTTTGCCCTGGAGTGCCACCTATGGAAAAGTGACACTTCCATGAATATTTTATGCAGTGCACTATGGTGCAAATAATCGAATGTGAATTCCCTTTGAGCACTTGAAAATACATGCAGGCAAGTCACACTAGATTAAAGTCGCATCATCTGTTCAAGTTTGCCTTAAACAAAACTCTGATTTTGGCCCAGAATCTGCAAAAATATGAATAAAGAATTAATTACAGTAAGTCTTTCTTGATACCTTTCAAATTTTGACAGTTAATTTCTACTTCATGTTTCCAACTTCCCAGCAAATACATTAAGTCCTATTATGCCGACACCTTTTCTAAAATAACTGCATCTGCATCACTAGAAAGTAGTGTGAAGACCAAGAACTAGATACCATAGTGAACAAGGTGTGGTAAACTCGGGAGATTTTAGTTCAAAAGTGTATCTAGAACAGAGCAGAAAACAGGCTTGTTAAGCATCCCCATTCACTAGTAGGCACACTAGTGTCACAAATTGTAGCACACATTGACACAAACGCCTACTAGGGCACAGTTCCTGACTAGGAAAGGGCATGTATGAAGATTACAACACCAACACAACAGTGAGATGCAGATTAAGGAGTAATACCAGTAATAATACTGCACATAGCCAAATTAATCACAAACTTAAAAAAAAATGCTGCTACACATTTCATTTCTAAGATGGCTGATGTACAATTTTGGGGGGGAATAGAAGTTTAATGAAACCCAACACAGAATCCTACAATTTTGTATATGATTCCTACCTCACCAAGAGCAGAACTACTTTATTGTCACATAAATATCTTTCATGATACAAAGCAATGAAACGTTCCCACTTCAATCAAAATACTATAAAATTGTCAAATATATGCATGAAATAGGATTTGAGCATTATGTGTGTGGACTGTTAGAAATTCTTTGTTCCTCATATTGGAAAATACACTAAGCTCTTCCCTCTCCCCAAACCAAAGAACAGACTAAAAAAGAGACACAAAAGTGCAGTCACGTTTATCTATAACACTGGTTTCCCCACCTTCTTTGAGAACACATCCCCAGTACATGTATATTTATTTAGAAGTTACATACACATACCACTGTACTGATACATTATGCACATTATAAAACACACACAAGCAGAAAGTAAAAAAGGATGAAATAATTATTTTACTTATTAACAGCCTGCTCACACCCCAATGGATTGCCTTGCACACCCCACTTTGGAGACCACTGATCCAGAAGACTGGGTATGACTAAAACCCACAGTACACTCTTCCGGCCACCTCCCTGCTTGATCCAGAATTAGGTTTTTGAGATCTTGGGCTGAGATATCTAAGGACTGCAGGACCTGAGTATGTAAAATCAAATAACTGAGTGGAAAGAGGACAGAAACAGAGAACAAAAAGCAGCCAAACTTCTGTTCTCCTTTTTGTCAATACTAGAAACAGCACTCGAACACCGCAACAGAACAGATTCCAGCCTCGAATCAGTATATCCAAGAACAAATACAGAACAGATGAATTACAAGATGGTCATAGTATTTCTGTAGCAGAGCAGAGTAACTTGCTGCTTTTCAAGTGAAAAGTGAGACTTGCATTTCAGTCCACCTTTCATTTCCTAAGTTTCTCACAGTAAGCCATGCCTTCTTCCTAAAGCAGTCCCATCAGAACGGGCGGGACTTCTAAGGCAGTTACGTACAGTTGTACATGTGCAAGGGCAGTAAAATTGGGCTTTAAGCAGTTTTCTAAGGAAACAAAAAAATAAAACTCCATTTTGAGAAGTGAGGTTGCATTCAGAAGAACAACATAATAGTTAACATATTTTTGCTGTGCTGTTAGTTTCAGGTGCACTCAAAGCTCTTTGCCAGAAAAGTCTGCCTACAAAACAGCATTTCAAGCAGTTACTTTGTGAAATCACCACTGCCATCCCTCTCTGGACTCAGACTCTTATTTCCCCAAAGTAAAACCTGAATTACCATTCACTAAACATGCTTTGCATATATAACAACAACTTAGTAGAAAACAAGAGTGAAATAAACAACCGACTTCTAAAAACTGTCTTTAAAAACATCATGATTATACAGAGATGAAGGGGAGCTACAAAATATTCAGCAATGTGTAAGTCAAACATTTCTGTTTATTTATACTAGGCCCTCCTGTTATTAGTGTATAATCTGATACAAGACGAATCTCAGCGCCAATAACAGTTTCAGATCCACTGCATATTGATCTCTTAAACCCTGCAAGCACTTTCCATTCCTAAAAGCCTAACAGCATTTACTTAGATAAATACTATGGAAATAAGTAATTATCAACTTATATAACAGATAACATAAAAGCAAGAACGCGCCATCTGAAATTATCTCCCTGTGTAAAATGACTGAAAAGAGCTGTTTGCTATTTCAGAGTGCTTAAGTTCTCTAAGGCGTATTTAAAAATGGCCTTGCTTAGTTTCATTAGCCACCACTTCACTGCTACTTTTCTTTCAAACTCAATTCCATAATACAGAACTTAAGGAATCTCCTTTGATATCCAGCGTCAGCTTTTGTTACAATAAACATTAGATAAACGTATAATTAAACATTGCTAGTAGTTACAGAAATGTTTGGGTCACATTACACATACTGATTCTGACATTTGTAACCTGCAGTTCTAGATAGGTTGTGGCTTATATTTGTGTTCTTTAATAATTTAGTCCACTGTCTACATCTTATCAGATTTTTAATAGTTTTTCCTCAAAGTTCTTTTCCATTTTCAGCCTTATGTATACCAAGATACCAAGTTACATACTGGGCATTGCTACTTCGTAGAAAAAGGCATTATCACCTCTTTTTTTGGTATGAGATGTGATACAGTGTCTATCTATACTTGTGTTCACACATCTCTATTATTTTCTTGCTGCTAGAAAGCACCATTCTGTTCATTTACTATCTGCTGTCATCTTTAAGTTCTCACTACAGCATTATTTTTTTGCTCTATTATTTCTATTAAACAATTTCAGGGTGGGTGTGGTTTTTTTCCCCTATCTACTTTCCTTCAAGCATATTGGTTGTATTTTTAGATGGTGGATCTCTTTTTTTTGTTATTAAATTTCAAAAAATGAATGTGAGCTTACACATGGGAAAGAACAAGACAACTTGTTTCACTGCAGCAAGAATAATTCCACTGATTCTTTACTGCAGAAATTGCTTACTATCTTCTTATGTATTTTAAGAATTTCTAAATCACTGACTTTTGTAGGTATGCACACAATAGTGACGTTCCCACTTGACAATGCAAACTCAGAGACTAAGTACCAGGTTACAACAACATGTTTGCAAGTCCACGGTATCATCATACAGCCATACAAAAGTTTAGGTATCCAATGCCTTTGCAGATAGAAGAAGAAAGGTTCTCTAGAGAATCGCAAAGAAAGCCAAAATTGAGGGTTCCTTCATCGGTTTTCTTCCCAAGTTCTTTACATGACTTCCAGCAGTAACTACTAGCCAAAGCATAGTCAATCTCTATAGTAGGAGTCCAAATTAAGGCAACCTCTGATCTTGCCAAAGACCAAAAGAGATATGAAAACTTAAGTTTCTCTCAACAGTCAGGTATTGCTTCACTTTTGGGAGCTAAGTCTAAATGTAAATATACTTCCAACACCTCTTATAATTGTGTTAGTGAGGTGAAATTTTCCATGGAGTAACAGAAACCATGTTTTTTCAGCAGACAGCATCCACATAGAGAAGTATGACACTGATTTCAATTTACTTATTTTTGGCAACACTGTACTTCAAGTAAGTCACAAAGGACCAAACTAAAACATTGCCAGACTTTTAAAATATCATGGAACTTTCAAGCATCTGAAAACCTGGGAGAAGATAAACTTGGGAAGTAGTCTAGCAGGAACAGAGTCTAAGGAGTTAATAAAAACTGAATATTGTTTTCACAAAGGCTTTTTGAAAAAGACTTGAGACATTTTTATAGCCAGAAACAATTAGGGAATACTTGTTTCAGCATTTCTTCCAAACTGGAATGTGACTGTGTATTTAAGATAAAATTGCGATATGAAGAGTCTGCTAAAAGCACTTTTTTTTTGTTTGTGCATTTTGTTTGTCACCCAGTGTCACACTAACAACTCTGCATCTCATTCTAAAGCACATTATACTGTGAGATAAGATGAAAAAGACAGTTTTTTGTTTCCCCAAGGGGGAAGTACTTCTGTTAAAAGCATCTTTTTACAATACTATGCTTTCTGAATTACCAATAACGCAAACCAAAGAATTAGATACTGTACTCTAAAATTTAATATTTGTTCAATTCTTATTCATATCCTGTAGACATCCCCATGTGTAACAGGGGAAAGTATGCTAAATGCTTAAACCTACTTAAGAATCCCAAAGATAGAGCATTTCTGTCCTTCAATCAGTATGCTGTCAGGTCAGGCTCTCACATTCAGCAATATAAGTTCTCCTGCAGTTTTTATTATTGTAACAAAACTCATGTTTGGTTTATCAGGTAGATAATAAGAAGTTGGCTTGAAAAAAGGATTGGGTTTGCCGTCTAAAAGAGCTACAATAACATAACCTTACTTTTAAATTCTTCTCTTAGATTTCAGTTACTTCAAAAGTAAACTCTGTAAAATGTAATGAGCAGCAAAAAGAACCAGCGGAAGACAGAAAGAATGTGAAGAGTTAAAAAGATAATTAAACACCCTCTCATCTTTCTAAGCAAAGGTAGACTTTAAATTTGTAGAACTGTACCACAATTAAGTAAGAAAGGAGGTTTTAAAAAAAAGTCTTTCTGAAGGAAAAATTGTTTACAACAAAGTGAGACATGCTGCAAGGTCTTCATTTACTTTCAAGAGCCTGCTGACTCTCATAGCAATGTTTTAATAAAGCTTTGTACACTAGGTTTGCAATAAAGCTAGAGGAGCATTTATTGAACAACTAACCTTTAAGATTCTTCTGTTTCTGGAACCCAACTAGCAGTGGCCAGAAATAGTGAGGTCTGAGTGGCAAGCCTTCCTCTTTCATCATCTTCATCACATCAATGGCCAAGGCTGAAAACATTCACAAGATAATTAAACAGTAACCAAGTACTTTAAATAAGCATATGTAAAATAACTAAATAAGCAGAGTACCTGATTTGTTGGCCTCCAAAGCACAACGCAAAATAAACTGTAACGGTGCTGAGTGCATTTTTGCTTCTTTTAACTCAGTACAAAATTGCTTCAGCTTGTTCACAGGCTGCAAAGAATTTTAAAAATTAATTTAATATTTTTACAATTTCTCAAACTGTTAAGCATGTTAAGATTCTTCTAATGGTTAGGAAATGGCTATTACACATGGCAAACATGACTCTTGTGATTTTTTAATTTACTATGGAAATTGATACAGAATATTAAAATCCTTCTTTTATTCTTTAAGAACCATGCAAAAAAAACCCCTACAATTTTTCGTCTTCACAGTTGTATTAAACTAAATAAATATACTGTTATTAGTACATTAAGAAAAAAGTATTACTATATTGCATACCATATCTTTATTTACACAATGTTGCAAGAAGAAGCTACCCTGGTCCATATTATCACGTGATAAATGATTAAAAGACTTCAAAATATGGAAACTTATATCTTCGAAGCCATGAGTTATCAGAGTCAAACACAGGTTCATTGCATCTAGCAAGTGAAAAACAAAGAACAACAAAATTTAAAAGGTGCATATATTTATTTTCACATTAAACCAATAAAATTAGTGAAAGCTAGGAAAGTAAATGTTTTACAAGTATCATTAGCATACTTTTAAACATGATTAATCAATCAAATTTGAGACTACCTTCTTCATAATTATTTACATTTATCAATGAAAATCACTTTTCCCATTAGAAGACCATGGCGAAAATTACAGAAGCATCACCACTGCAGCATGACAGAAGAATGCTAAATAAGAGAAACACATTTCTAGACACATCAAAAAACAAAGTTGATGAAGTATAATTAACAGTTATCAATTGCATTATGCATACTGGGATCCAAAAGTGACTTTAACTGTAGATAAAGAAAACTGTATTAGGTGTTTAGTCTCCCTTTTTACGATAATAATAAAGAGCTGTCACAACAGGAATTACAACAGTGTTGTCTGAAGAAACAGCTCCACACTTACTGCTTTCGTATAAAGTTTTAACGAATTTTAGAAGTTAAAAAAAATGATATATTAATTCTTGTATGTAAATGATTAAAATTGGTTTATATGTAAATTTTGTAAAATGTGATCTAAAGCAGCACAAATGAATCCACAAACTAATGGCAAAAATAGTATTTTCCCTAGGTATTCAAGAGAAAACTACAAAATTAACTATTTTTGATAACATTAGTTATTGTTGGGAGAAAAAAAAAAAAAGGAAAAAAGAAAGTGCTTTCCCTCTCTACCTCAAGTAGCAAAACACTGCTGTAGTAACCAAGGACATACCTGGAATTAATTCCCCTTCAAATCTTATGCGTTCTTTAATATCTTCGATGTACTGAGGATATCCAGCCTTGGCAAGGCTAAAAATCACCTGCATCAAAATCCTATCCATAAGGTACCCTTCAGTCTTCTCAACCTCTTCCAGAGTCTGTAAACCAGAATAAATTTAATTATAAAAAACTCCAAAGTGACTCAAACCAGGATACATTAAAATTAAAAAAAAAAAAAAAAAAAAAAAAAATCACAAAGACCTGGGGTTTTTTTCCTTTTTTAAAACCATGCATTTAGATACATAGAATATGGTACAGAGCATACCCAAGATCTATAAAGAGGGCCTCAAACACCTTTAGACTGTAAAAAGAAAAAAGGGACAGATAAAAGGGATATAATAGATAGTTTAATATCTAATAATATATGAAAACACCAGAGGTATTCCCATGGTGAGATGACTTTCAAAAGAAATTACTTTGAAAAAGGGAGAACTATTAATCAACCTTTTTGTTAGTATTTGGAAGAAGGTTGTTTGATGAAGATTTGTTTAATTTGTAAGTCACAGAACAATATTATGTTTCCCACATCCTCTTCCTTGATTTGGTCCTCTCCATCTGATACTACTTAAACTCAAACCAATTTTCTTTTCTCATTCCTTTCTGAATACTTCTGTGATTTAAAAAAAGTAAGAGAGAATACTTGAAAAAGATCAGCTACACAAAGGGCTGTAAGGCAGCATTATCTTATCCGCACTTCATGAATACCTAAGTTGTTGGTGTGAACTCTCAAAAAAAAAAAATTCAGTTTTACTGGAAAGATTCTGTGGCTTCAATGGGAGCCAAAGAATGGCTCAATGGGAGAAAGATAATCAAGGTTTACTTTTTATTTATTTGTATAAATAAATATATAACTATCTCATGCATTATTTGTCTCTTTAATAAAACCCTGAATTATTAAATCACTCACTGGCAAACTTATCTTCTCAGAGTGAAAGGCAACTATCAAAAGACAAGTATTTTTCATAGAGTATGAGGCTGCTTTCAGTTAACCAGCTATTCAGGTAAAAAAAAAATTTATTTAATTGCTGCAGACTAGGAGGAAACAAGTTATAAAATTCAGTATTATTCCTCCTGCCTGGATAGAAAGCACTCCAAAGTTAAATTGAACGAAAGATAAACAAGTTGTATTTAAACTCAAACTTGCAATACCTTTTTGATGCTATCAGCATCACCCTTTTCAGCATACACATTCAGCAGTGATAAATAGGTGTCTGGACCCGGTTCAACACCTGCCATCCTCATCACTGAAAGGATATTTTCTGCACTCTTCATATCTCTAAAAGAATTCAAATGGAAGACTCTTGGTAGATTTAATCATAATGATGTTTATTGTGACTTCCATATTTCCTCATTAAATTAATTAGAATTGGAAACAAAGACTGCAACAAGCATTGAGAAACTTATTTTAAGTAAGCAAATCCTGAAAGGTGAAAGTGCAAATCTTCTAATTATTGTATTACTTAACATACTCTTTCAACACCTGAAAAAGTTCAAAACTAAGAGCAGCAAATTTCTTTTTCAAACAGTAAAAAGTACAGTAATTTACCTTGAACTTCAACATTTTTAGACACAAGAAAAATCTACTTCCTTTGTTAAACAGCCCTGTTTTGCTTCAAAAATGTATAAAGACAGTCTTCTATACATTTTTATTCAAAATCATCACACTATTCTGCAGCATGTAATTTTTCTGTACAGTATCACTTTATATTGTAGTAAAACAAAAAGAAAACGGTATTAAACATTACCCTGATCTTGCATGACCTTTCACAAGGCTACTGAATACTGCCTCAGTGATGGGGAGATCTTTGGTCTTCATAAATCCAAGAATCTTACTGCAAAATACAAGACAATGAATGATGAGATTTTTTTTCTTTTGAAAAGATAAACTACTGAGCTATTGCTGCGCTGCTGGACAAGTAATATATCATCAAAACCAAATCCTGATGTTGCTGAGCAATTACATTTGGGGATGCTGCATAACATGCTCATAATTTGCTAATTTTCATTTTTTCAGATTAATTGTATTTGTCACTTTGAAATATGCAGACACAAGGTTGTGGCTGGGATTTTTAATTTTTATCTTCCTATAACTTATTTCTCATGCCCAACAATCACACTGTTGCAACTTAACCTTACTAAAATTAAAATGTTAAACAGATATCCAGCAAGCCCTGAGTAACAACAACAATAAAAAAAACCAGAATTAGTCCTATTTGCTCCTTAGCCCACTTTGTTCTCAAATGCCTTTCCCAGTAGCCATTTTCTTACATAGGCAGTAAGCCTTCATAACCTCACATTTTTTCACATTGGCTCTAGAACAAGTTATTTTCTGAGCAACTTGAATACAATTTGATTTGAACGCACTGGTCTATCACTTATTTTTATTTTGCTTGTACAGGTTCCAGCTGTCTCTAAGAAACTGCTCTTCAGTGCTTGGTTAAAATATAGTTAAAGTTCCTCTTTGCTTTGCTCAATTTATAGAATTACACTGAAATGAGTTTTAATATTAATGGTAAGGATTATTAGAAACAAGGTTTGTGGAAATCCCTTTAAACATAAATGCAAAAGAATACCTTGCTCCTTCAATGTCACCCTCATTGCAATAAGCAGCAATCAACCTCTGGTATGTAACCTACAGAAAACAAAAGGGGAAGTTAACAATTTCCATCCAATAGATGGATACTACTATTAAGAATGAAGATATCATAAAAGGGTACCTACTCGATTGGGCTGCACATTAGCTTCCTCCATTTTAGCCAAGAATTCTGTCGGAGAAAATTTGTGCTCATTCTGAAGGTAGACTTTAAGTAAAGCATTATAATGGCTTGTATCATACACAGCACCTAAGAAAATATTTCCACTGGTCAGTGAACGTAGATTCTCCAAATTCAACATGATTTTATGGCTCTCTCAGGTAATTAATTTCACATCAATTTTATTCTGTGTGAACTTTATGGACTGCTTCCTTTTATCTACCTTTGAAATATCAGACATCTATTTAACAGCACACATTTATAAAAGGCTAAAACATAGCAAGAGCACAGTAACATCAATGCTCGTGTGCACGCTATTCCACAGCATCTACAGCTGTATTTATTTTAGAGATTCAGCAATATTACTATCAAGAAGCAGTTTGGCTATGCAACATGTATAGATAAATAACTTTAAAAAATCATCTGCTAAAACAGCTGGCAGCACTAGGAATACTCAGCCCACCAGATAAAGGTAACATCTAACAGAAAAGTAAAATACATTCTTACAATAATCAAAATCAAGCAAAAGTCCAATTTAAGCATCTTACAAAAAAAAAAAACTCTTTAGATTTATTAACACCCCTAGATGTCAGTATAACTCCCAGAATAGGAAATAGGTCTCTCACCTGAATAATAAAACCTAATGTTTATTCAGTAATGAATATTTGCTGTTATAACCTAACATTTAAACACTATTAAAATACATTCAGTCTTCTATTACAAAGAAAGTAACTAAAGCACATAGCTGTTCTTGCAAGAGGGACTAGCAAAAACAACCTACCCAGTTCTTTCATCTTGTCCCATATCATATGGGCTAGTTGTGTTCTTTCAGGTGACAGTACCTCTGGTAAAAGAGCACCACAACTTCTCAACAAAAGCAAGGTCTGGTTACTTCCTGGACACCCTGCAAGTAGAACACAACGACAAATTTCTTTATAAATAATTATGCAATAATTATGCATTTAATATTAGAAAAAAGAGTCAAGACTGACCCACTGAATTTAAGCATTTTGTGTAAAATAGAATCTTCTCCAAGACTGAAGATTCTTACTGAACGGGATACCCAAATGATTAAGCAATGACACTATTATGCGCTATCATGAAAAAGATTCACAGTAAAACATGCCATTCAGTACAATAACGACCTCAGTGGAGCAGAAATTTTTACAAGTACAACACAAAATACTAAACTCAGATGATCTCGTACTTTAAATTTCCCAATCCAAGATCCATAGATCCTAACAGGGACATAGCTTTCTGGTAAATTTCTAAAATGGCAAAATACTTCATACCAATTCCATACTACTCCAAAACTATTCAGAGACATTCCACATTTAAATTTCCATTTCTGCCCATGCTCAATATAAAATAAATGAGATAATTTACATCTAGAGAATAGTGAAGGAAACTGTAAGAACGTCTACCTTCTCTGACTTCTGCACTAACCCCAGAATGTCAAAAAAGTAACTATATACTCATCTCTCTTGAACTTCACTACTAGTCCTAAGGCAAAGGAAGGCAGAGCTGCAGCATCTATCACAGATTACCCAATAAACTGAAGACATACATTTTTTTCAGTCACATCTTTATATGCAAACCCAGCAATTTCTAATAAAAAGGAGAGTTTATTTAGAAAGCACCATACTGTAAAGAAAAAAAAAAAGGCAAACAAAAGTTGTCTATTCCCTTATCACAGAGAAAGGTATACTTCATAAGTAATTTCATCCAACAAGGAGCAAGATAAATGCTCACATACAACATAAATGATGAAAACAAATCTGTAAGGTTTTCTCAGACATACGTGCAGACTTGAAAGACTAAGACCTCCAAAATGACTTGAAGTCTAAAGCATCACTAATGCTTTTTAAGTTACTTCCAAATCATCATGCCAGTATTCCAAAGTTGTGTGCAACCCAGCATAGAGGCAGCTGTTGCCAGTAAAGATATCTCCAGATGTGATGATCACTGTAAGTGTAATTTTTAATTATATAGAGCTGTAGAAACAGCTATACAGCTGTAAAATAACAGCAAAATAAAGTAAAAAAAAAAAAACAAAACCAAAAAAAACCCTCAACAGCAGAAAGCTATATGCTGTCTCGAATTAGATCTTCAGGTACCAAAAAGGACCAGCAAATCTAGGATACCACGTGACTATTGTAAACTATGTTTCAAGAGCACATTCTACACCAGAAAAGTTTCTTACACAGAGTAAACTCATCTGGGAAGAGACACAGGTAGTAGTGGGGGAAAAAATAAGCAATATTGAGAAAAGAAGAGGAATAAGTTAAAACATTGAGATGGCATAGGTACAAACTGCAAATGGGGATTTCAACTTCTGGAGACATAATAGAGTGGTGAGATAAGTCATACTCTACTAACTGTTAAATCCCTGCACACAATTCGTTCATGCAATAAAAACACCAACATCTCCAGTTTCACAGTGCCAGTGGTACACTAGTGACTGAATACCTTGAAAGGCAAAAGAAACAGGAAAAGGTCTGGCAGTATGAGTATGGAAATATGCAGGACGAGATCTAGAGCAAGAACCTTCTTTGGGCATTTTTTGTGTTGTAATTAGAAATGGAAGAACAATACAAACACAGACAAATCTTTTTAGGAAATCAACAATAACTAACCTCCCACACGTTTGCTAAATTAGTTTTCAACATTATTAATAAAAAAAGGACTGAATTTTTCATATGGATATATTTGTCATTTATTTTAATACCATCCTAGTTAAATCTCTTGTGAACTTCTATGCTTTTTTTTTTTTAAATATACTTACACAGCCAAAGGAAACCACTATAAGCAATTAATTTTTTTGTTAATATGACTTCCTAAAACCTGTAACTAAAGATCATGAAGAACTGTGATTTGCAGATAAGCTTAGAGACATAAAATCTTGCCAACCCACACTCGCAAATTATAAGTTTATACCCAAAAAAGACAAAGCAGTCAGAATCAGAAAGAATATCACAAGCAAAAAGAAAAAACTAAGTTCAACAGAAAGAGAGCACGAATTGAAGACTCAGCTTATAAACAGTAAAACACAAAACTTGCAAAAGCACAATCCCAGGCATACAAGCCATTAACAGTCCAGAACAATACATAGCAAAGTTTAAAACAAAACAACACATGCTGTCATTGATAATTATTGGCAGCAGTACTTAGTGAGTATATTTAGCAAATATCTCCATTGATTCATCCTAACTAGTACCAAACCTCATCAATTGTGGTAGCTGGTTTGCAAAATATTAATATAGTCTGGCTATTTTTAGCCAAAGGGGTATTGAATCTGTCAGAATGAACAATGCCTCAGCTGTTTATTTTTGTTGTATCAAAAAAAAAATACAGCTTTCTTGTACTGAATAACCACAGCTACCTAGGAATGCGGAAACTTGGGGATCACCTCCACATTTCCCTGTATAGTTCCATTTTAAAACAAATAACCTCTTAAGGACAGCATGGTTTATTACAGACATTTTCAAAATACAGTGTAAAACAGATAGACATGATCCCTGTTCAGAGTGCACAATACAGTTATATGAGGAAGGTGTAACATTACCAGATTAAAAATCCACAATAAGCAAGGCAATATGATAAGATTTCTTAAAAGTACACTGAATTTTTACAAGACTTTTCAAATTCCCAAAGACAAAAAACCTGGAAAAGTAAACGTGTGCATTCAAAGCAAAATAACATCCTACAGCCTTTAAAGTCTGTTCATCAACATATGCAGCAGATTAAACAACGAAGACAAAATATAAACCAGAACTCTTTCAGTTAATTTCTTTGGTTTGATGAATCATTATATTGCAGCTCTAAATTTAGCTTTTATTTTGTTTTAATTGGAACTCACCTGTCTTGCATATTTCATGGAAGATTTTTAGTAGAAGGACCTTAGGGATGCGGCCAGTTTTTCTGACAGAGTTATCCAGTTTATTTAATGCCCAGTCAAACTGCCAGGTCCGTCTGGTTTGAATTTCTGAAATTGGTTCTTCTTTAACACTTCCCTCCTGTTGAGGTGCAACTGTAAGGAACCGTATTTGGTACATAATGTTTCTGCTTGAATAAAAACAAACAAACAAATAGCGTTTACACTTCTGTAAGTCATTTTGCAACTACACTAGTCACACAATGTCAAAAAGATAAAATGCACTTCTTGCTGATGAAGTTTCTCAAACACATCCATGTTGATATAAACAAACAAATTCCAGTCATTCATTTCTGTGTCTTTCTACTTAAAAAGATATAGTCATGTATATTTTCTCACAGTGACAACTATTACTCTGAGATTTTCAGTTGGACTCACCTCATGAGTTAAATGGTTCACATACTGCTCCCGCAAAAATAAGAATTTTGAAATCATCCAAGTGCTATGAAAGTCTATTGTCCCATTACGGCTTCTCACAAAAGCTCTCACATGCTTTTGAAAAATCACTCCAAGAACAGTCACAGACATCTCTTCCAGAACACAGCAAATCAAGGCAGCAAATAATACCTTTCTTTTCAATTAAAATACACAAAAACTAACGAGAGGCCAGTGTTTTAGACAATGGCTTAAAGAACAATGGGATCATTCCCCATTCTGCAGAATTTACATTAATGAGCATGAAGCATCCATTCTGCAATGTAAAGCAAACATCAACACTGGATTTGTTTAAATATTTATTTTCTCAAAATAAAGTGTGACAACCAGAAACATAATGAGAAAGTGTTCTTATTCCTAGCAAAACAACAACAGCTTGCCAATTTTCTTTTTTTTTTTTTTTAAAAGAACAAGTTGATGTACATAAGAAAAAGAAAATAGTATTTGTGCCGTAATGGAATTGTGAACAGCCTGTGCAGGTAAAATTATCATTACACACAAGCATTTTTGGAAGTCTCTTCTCAATTGTACTTATAACTGCATAAAATAGACTATCGTCCTCCAGAATCCTATACGAAGGAAGTAATACATGCTGGATGGCAAAAAGAAGATTCAGCAACTTCTGAAACTGCCGTCCCTCATATCTGGCTCTGTAGACACCTCTTCAGCTAAATTTCCGTAAGGTCCCTACACTAGTTTAAAAAAACCTAGTTGTACTCCCTGCTGTTAACAGATGTTCCAGGAATCCCATGCAGTAACAGCTGCACGTTTTGTTGAAATGGCAGCCTAGAAGTGAGGAGTACTGGCATTCTCTACAAAGTTATTTTCCACACCTGGAGCTTTTCCACAGGTATGTCTGTCTGCTTGATGGTTTCTCACCAACCAGTGCTAGTTTAAGGCCCTAGGAGAGGAAACCTAGTGGAGGAGAAAAAGCTTGCTGGCAATTCAGTGTTTCAGCAGTATTGGCAGCAAGCTGCTAGACGGCAGAAAAATCATCAGTGGGGCGCATGCATATCAGTGTGGTGGAAAACAGACTGGTGGTTTACCATCTGGTTGCCTCTTGTGAGTAGGAAGTAGCCCAAAGAGCACCTTTTTCCTTGCTGTTTGAAATCCTGATTTAATAACTGAGCAGGCCATAAGTTCTAGGAGTAAAATTCTTTAAATAAAACCAGCCTGAAGCAGAATATCTTTCCTAATAGAGCTGTGAAAAGTTTAGAAGATGTTTTCTTTTTGAAGGCATTAAAAAAATCCTTTAATAATGGGGAACCTCACTACCATTTGGCATTATCTTTTACAAGCAGGCAAGTTTTACACTGTCCAATCTCCTCAAGTTTCCTCCTGAAGAATGTTCCAGATGCCAGCAAATTATCTGCATTTCGACTAGGGAAAGGACAAGGAAGAACGAATTGGAAAAGAGGAAAAAAAGACTGCCAAAAAAGGAGAGATCCCCTCCTTCGGTCTGAGTTCTACCTCCTTCTAGATGCAAGTTCCCACTGATTCCTTTGGGCTAGCTCTCATTTTATTCAGACCCCTCTGTGAGCTTATTTAACTCACTAACCTGGCACAATACTAATTCAGCCACTTCTACAAAAAAAATACAATTACTGTTCCATCAAGTTAGAGTGGAAAGGGCTCACACAGTGTCCAAAACCCAACAGAATGAACCAGAAAAAAAGAAATGGAGTAGGAATAGATGGCTAGAATCAGAGGAACTAGGGAGAAAAAGAAGAAACTGAAACACCACTTTCGGTGGTAAGGGGCTCATCAGATTAACGCTATCAAACTTTTTTTTTTGTTACTAGTAATGCCATCTCTCACTAGAAGTATTTCCCCAGGTGTCATTTTCCGATTCTTTCTTTCCTTTTCCAATTCTCCTACCTCATCATATAACCAGAGACAGGGTACTTTCCCTAAAACAGGAATCATTAGACTAATTAAAATCCAGTAGTACAAGGTAAGAATAACAGTAAGATACTAAATCTTAAGTCCTCTTGGTGTAAAAACCAAATGAGATGTCTACAATTTAGATAACTTCAATACTTAACTATGAGATAACCACTGGATAGCTATAAGAATCAAACAGTAAAGATTGCAAGATATTTGTTTTATCTTAACAATATAGATAAAGAAAGAAAATGGTACCATCCACTCTTATATAGCCATTAAAAAAAGCTACTTGAAAGGTTTTCAGAGTACTTCAAGTCAGGTTGGAAAAATTCTTTGGAAGCAAGCAGCAACACAGGGCTTACTGTCTTTGTGACACAGAAATTTATACTTTGATTTCCCTTAACAATCAAAGCACAAGTGGACAAAACTCCTGTGCTTCAAATTAAAATTGAAATGTCTCTTTCTATAAAAATCTGCTATTGTTTTATAGTATCTTGCAAATTATTGAACTATATCTTATGCCACATAGCACACTTGTAATCATAAACTAATTGGTATCTACAGTTCTTAAGTCCTGAGCTGTTTTAAGAAAGCCATCTTTCTAAGATTCTCCATGTGTCAAAAGTCACAAACATTTTAAAGTACTTGCATAGCTCCATCAGATTAAGTATGAAGATAAAACCAGTATGTGCATGCTCAAATATGCTGGTTAACAGCATGAGAGGACTCTATACTTACATTTGTTCCTAAGCTCTCCCTGCTTAGCGTTTAGCATGATGCTGTTTATAAGTTTAGAATATTATACTATATCAATTGCTACAGTTGTACACTGTAAAATATTATACTCTTATATGAAGTGTTATTTTCATACACTAACTTAACCTTCTGAAAGATCAGCAGAATTGGGCATTTCCAATTACACACACACACACAGATATTATCAAATATGGTACTTGGGAGAAAAAAAAATGCTAAGAGCTCACTATTCTAAAATATGAAAGATTAAGCAGACCAGAAAAACAACTTTCAAAGAAACGCAAACTTAAATTAAGTAACACAGGATCAGGTTTGATTTCAGGCAATCATGTGAAGACAGAAGAATGCAGTAGACTACATACTTACTGAAAATTTATACTAATGACAAAACCTCCCCAAGAAACAGAAAAAGAAGCTAACAAAATAAGCAGTTATCCACGCATCAGGAATCTTCAACAACCTTGTGCGATTCTTCTTTAATTTTTAGAAGTTGAGAAAGCACACACAATTAAGGGGAATAAAAAAAACCAAGGATAAAATCAAGAAGGCCATGTTAACCATTTTAGTCACACAAGTCACATAAAAAGGCAGCAAGAAAGGCTTCTAAATATAAGGAAGATGATTTTAGAAAATACACACACCTCTTAAAATGGAAAAAAATTACAGATCATACACTGTTTAGCTTTCAAAAAAATGTTAATTGCAACCATACTATGCAAATTGTAACCATTTTGCCATGACTAAATTTTAACAAGGACATGTGGGTATAGGTAAGAATAGGGAAGAATGAGCTAAATAATTTCTGGAAACATTAAGATATGTTATATTTAAGACACATTAATGGGCCTTACTCAACCTCCAGTCCTTTGGAATTACCTTGAAAAACTCATGAAATTCTGAGAAAAACAGCAGCATAATCAATAAAATATACAGATTGATGTATAGGCTTTTGGCACCATGTTACCTGTCGATCTCATAAGCAAAACAATGTACTTTTAGTTATAAAAATATGGGTGCAGTAATTGTTTAAAAAAAAATTTAAAAATATGTAAGATGTGCTGATCAGGGTTTGTTGCAAAATTGGGAACATATTTTGTAGGATTATAAATTAAGCTATCTCCTGACCCAACTGGGAAGAGACTGGTACAACCCATGTCCATTCAATAATTTCATTAATTTGGATGACAGAAGAGTTAATAAACTTATAAAATTTGTAGACAACACCACAACGGTGGCAAACTCTTAGAAGAAGAGCCTCAGACTTCAGAGTCATCTTCACTACTTGACATAATGGTCTGAAATCAAGAAAAAGGAAATTCAATACAGACCAAAGAAAGTTCTAAGTTTTGGACAAAAAACAAAGGCAGAAATGTAAGATGGTGTACAATTGGCTAGACAACAGTCCAACCAAAAAAAGTACTGAAAATGAGCCACTGATAAACATGAAACACCACATAGCAAAAAAGAAAACAATTCTTCAACTCCTAACAAAAGCAACATAGATAGAGAGAATTATTCTGCTTGTCATGGTGTGTTTACTCAGGAAAACACAAGTTTAAAAGACCCATCTACCCCATCCCACTCTCCAAATAAAGAAGCAACTGTGCCCAATCCATCAGACATCACACTGGTAATATTAATTGTTCTAATATTAATTATAATTAAATATTAGAACAGGATACCTTGACAGTCAAATCTTCTCATTTTGAAGCTTATAAAATAAGATTAGGAGAGGGGGAAAAAAAATATCTATCGCACATGACCTTGGCATTGCTGATCCTACCTCAGTGCTAGATGTTAAGAGTATATAATCTTATGATGTAACCATATTTTTCCAATTATTTTAACTAACTTTGTTCAGAATTAAATGCTATGCTACACAGCAAAATGCATGACAATTCTCCAAGGATTGCAACAGGTGCCAAGTATTTACTTTCATAAATTACCGTTAAATGGTACTTTAAGATTTTCTCCATGTGAAACATTATACTTGCAAGCATGTGAAGCTGCACAATAAACTTCAGATCTGTTTGGATTAGCAACCTGATTCCTTCCCAACACATGCAATTTCTCTTTACTATGCTTCAGAACTCTGTTTCTTTGTACCTACCCAGAGAAGCTCAAAAGGACACATTAAGCCCTATAAAGTGATCTCTCTCCTACTCCCACAATCACAAGATTAGAAGTAGCCTTCCAGTATTTGAGCCTTTACATAACTGTACCTTTGCACCATTTTCAGCTTTGTCTCTACAACTGTGAGGATTAAAAATTCAGACCTTGCCTACACAGGAGAAAATAACCAATTATATGTTTGTAATCCCAACACAGAACCACTCACCATTTAGCCATAACTTTTCATCTCCAATTTAGCTTACAAAGTCTGGAAAGTAGATGAAGCTAAACTCATAAAAAACTCATGCTGAGATGAAGTGTGCATGGGGAAATTTATACTAAATTAACTAGTAAAATATTTCTATGTTTGCAAGAGTTTATGAGAATCCCAGTACCATACTCACATGTATTTACATGGTTTCCATATATCTAGAGCAGACTAAAGGTGGTGCCTTTGATTCCCTAAAGGAACAAATCTCACTCACCAGTCTGAGTAAAAAGTGTCCCATCTTTCCCAAAACTCAAAAAGTAGGTGGTTTCAGTGATCTCCCTGGTAGCAGCAGAGAGTTTACTTTCTGTAAAACTTGACCAATTCCAAACATTCAAAAAAGGATTACAGAACTACCATATGGATATTTGTCTCCCTTTATCAGAGCCACACTAATGTAGTTGCTACACTTTTTCTAAGAAAAGTACCGAATATTTCATTACGTTCTTTCTAAACTAAACAGGCAAAAGGTGTAGGAAATAGTTTTCAAAATACAAGCCATACTCGAAGTAGAATAATAGTAAACTTACGAGTTAAAATTCACTACTGTACATAAAAGCACTACAGACCTAACAGTCATTAAATTTACTAAATGTAAGGCTAAAGATACCACCTGAGATCCCAGCATGATTTACATGACTGCTAAACAGTATTTCCCCCAACTTAGCTATGGTCACATACAAAAAAAAAAAGCCACAATGTTCAGGCCACTGTATCCTTGTTCCAATGAGATACAGTAGGATCCTACAAGAATAGAGAAAATGTTATGCTTTTTATGTAGACTGAGAATATCTACTTAGATATTCTTGGAAAATATCGAAAAACTTTGCCTAAGTGATTCACAAGAAGCAAAGCAGAAAAACCTTGCTTTGTGCCATTTCTTAGGAAGTCTCTACACATTTTATGTCCATCAGTAAAACACATACACAACAACAACAGTGCAGCTTGTGAAACTTTACTATGACAGAACATTGTTTCAGTATTACCAAAAGCAAGTCTACTCAATGCCTCCTCTGCATTTAAAGCCCATTAATTCTATCATTTTGCTAATATAAAGTAATTAAGCACTGAATTCTAGATTTTTGTCCACTGGTGATGGACTGCTGACTATGACAATCGACAGCCAAAAGCAACTTGTTTGCAGCCAATTAAAAAAAAAGTACCATGCATTAAACCATGAATCATTTGGGGTTTTTAATTTATGGCTTACCCAAAGCTCAAATCAAATCCCTCGGATCCGAAACAGGACTCTTTAAAAGGGTATTCTCCCTCCCTTCTCACCCACTTGCTTCAGTCTTGTACAAACTCACCACAACGTACGAAAAGTCAACTGTCTTTACAAAGACAACTTGAAAAGCACTGTACATGGTACCCTCTTATCAACTTCCTCAGCAATCACTCCTCTGAACAGAACACATCAAAACTGGTATTTAAACTCACTGGAATCTCAAACTATAGAAGTGACAGCAAGGCCAAAGATGACTTGCAAGACTTGCAAATAGAGATTTCACTTGATTTTCCTGCTTAGCTATACTTTTATGATCTATGCATTAAGAGCCTAATTGTTCTCCTTTTCTCTGAGGACAGATAGGGTGTCGACATCAGGGTGAGTATCCTAGCACTTGTACATCTGAAAGCGCAGCTCAACAATACAGCTGAATTGATCTAATATCACACAGTCATCATGCAGGGTTCCCTCTTCTTTTGCCCGTGGTACAACCCTTCTAGACTTCATCAGTTCCTTACCTGATCCAATAAAACCTGGCCATCTGCCAGAAAACTTTTTCCTCACAGTCTAGCAAATTAAATCAGCCCAGTAACGGGTCCACGGAGCACCCTGATTTAGAGCAGGACAAGCTGGCCAGCAACGGGAAGGTGGTCAGTGTGGGAAAAATGGAGCTGATACCATTCCTCCCAACACTAGCTTTACCACAGCTGCAAGCTGTAACATCAAATCATAACACAGTCACCTAGATGTCGTGGTTTAACCCCAGCCAGCAACTAAGCACCACGCAGCCGCTCACTCATTCCCCCCCATCCAGTGGGATGGGGGAGAAAATCAGGAAAAGTAGTAAAACTCGTGGGTTGAGATAAGAACGGTTTAATAGAACAGAAAAGAAGAAACTAATAATGATAATGATAACAATAATAAAATGACAACAGCAATAATAAAAGGATTGGAATGTACAAATGATGCGCAGGGCAATCGCTCACCACCCACCAACTGACAGCCAGCCAGTCCCCAAGCGGCGATTCCCCCCCACCACTTCCCAGTTCCTAAACTAGATGGAACGTCCCATGGTATGGAATACACTGTTGGCCAGTCTGGGTCAGGTGCCCTGGCTGGGCATGAGAAGCTGAAAAAATCCTTGACTTTAGCCTAAACACTACTGAGCAACAACTGAAAACATCAGTGTTATCAACATTCTTCACATACTGAACTCAAAACATAGCACTGTACCAGCTACTAGGAAGACAGTTAACTCTATCCCAGCTGAAACCAGGACACTAGAGTATGTAGAAAAAAGTCCCCAAAAGATATTCTGATAATTCAAAATCTACTCTGAACGCTTGTCAACTGAGAGGTTTGTTACAGCATTCTTGACAGTCAGCTACTAGCAGCAAATTTAACCATCGCTTCCCTTAGTGAAGCTTCTATGAACAAAGTTCCAGTAAATAATTTGTGCCACATAAATCAGTGCAGTGCTAAAGCGTGCTGTTGTAGATCTGAAATTTGTTGTATTGGTCTGTCATAGCTTATTTATCTTGTTATCATTGCATGGCATGAGAGTGATGACATACAGCTCAGCATATTTCACATTTCATACTAGAGGCAGAGAAGTGAAATAGTAAATTTGCCTTAGATCTAATTTGCTACTCAACCACCCAATGCAACTGGACATCCATCTACTGTCCTAACCCATTTTCAGAAGAAGTTTAGATTAAACTGACACAAAATTAAATGGGAAACACTCCCACAGTATATTCCATTGGCTCAACTACAGTGCAGCAACACGCAGCAGAGCAACAGGAACCATCGGTCACTGCAGGGACACTATCTTATTCTAGCATATCCACTCTGCCCAACTGTGATCAAAGTCATCACTCTACTGCAGATGTACTTGAAAGTACTGACACATAATTTGAAGCCTTATTTGCATGAAGAGCCACTTCTCTGTCCAGCATGTATCATACTGTCTCTGAGCAGAAAAGCAACATACTCTGAGAGCCTCTAAAATTACACAGGCATAACAAGTAGCCCAACCATCATTTCTGTACTCTACAGTTTGGCAGTGGTAGTTAGGACTTCCTTGGAAAAACTGAAGCAATATAATGCTTTGATAAAATCTCTGCTTGAATGTGAATGGTTGTTGTTTCGTAGCTCTAAAGAAATGAACAGATTTGCAACTTTTCTGTGAAAGTCTCAAATCTGCCTCTAAACTGACTGTATTCTAAAGCAACTGTATCAAGCACTTAGAAACATATAGTCATTTACCCAGTTCTCTTGCGAAATGCTGGATTATTCCTTGTTATTTATTTACTCTTAAAACTGTGGGGCTTTTTCCCCACTATTACAACTAGAACTTCTTCAACAGTCTCTAGAATTTGCTGCAGTGTACTGCATTTCACTCTCAAAATACCATCTCGAGACCTGAACAGCAAGTACAGCAAGTCTAAATGATGTCCATATGTCATTCTAGTTTTTCAAGAGAGCTCCATTTCCAGAAGGTAAAACTTAGGTAGAAAAAAAACCCCAATGAATAGTTACTTAAGGTAAAAAATGAACTAAGAGTATATGCTTATATGTGCAATTTCAGTTCATAAATGTTAGCTCTGCTTTACACTTTGGTCCTAGAGCATCACTTGCGCGCTAGGATGCCTAAATCCATATACTAAAGTGAGAGTAAGACAAAGATTTTAGATGAAAAATTATCTTAGGAATGAAATTACTGGACAGAAAGAATGCACAAAGTTAGGTGTGCTGCTCAGTCTTACTCCAATATAAGTCACAGTTTAGACTGAAACCTAAAAGCTATGAAATAAATACCACTGTTTCCTATGAATGTGTTCTCTACCAAGCACCCTTCTCACAGTTAACTAAACCTAGCCTGTGAATTACTAAACTATCCCACATATGACCCCATTTATACTTGAAAATATAGAAGAATATAATTTGTTGCAAGAAAAAAGTATCATTGGGGGGGGGGGATCAACCTAAAATCCAAACCCCAGCTGTTGGAGCCAAATTATCATCACACAAAGCACTTTTCAAGTTCTTTCCAGAAACGCAGTTCTAAAAAAAAAAAAAAAAAAAAAAAAAGTGCTGTTAGTCCTTCGTCAAGTCATACATGAAGTTCTGTGAACATTACATCTTGCAACAAACTAATTTAGGAAATTAAGCTAATTTAGGAAATTAAGAGGAAAACAAAAATCAGCTGAATTACCACAACATAGAAAAGTTTATTCATGATCTGCCACTAACTATATGTGTGGTTCTGTTACCAACATACAGCAAATGTCTTCCCAGCTCCTGGTCCTTCCTGCACAGGTCTGCTGCATCCTTCGCATCAACTTCATCATTTAACAGTCTGTTACACTTCAACCACTAAAACCAGCAGAAAACTACAAACTTTTTTAGGTAAGATCTCTGTCAGGCTACTGCATAAAATCAGCTCACAATAGGTTCGATAAGCACTAAAGCTAGTGCAGGTAGCAATAACCTCCTTATTTTGCTGGTGAGACTTCCCTCTAGCAGTTCTCTTGCCGACTCTCATCTGTTCCCATCCTTTCTCCTGAACCAGCTCTGGAACTCAACAAGTCCTCTGCTGAACATACTTATTTATCTAGAATGGCAGAACACTGTTCTGGTTTTCTACCAGGCATTAAGTTACATTGACTTAAGTGGGACCACCAGAGCTATAACAAGGCACAAGCCCCTTCCCACCAACTCGCACTGCATCCTCACTAGGTTTGGCAAACACTGGAAGAAATACAGCAAACATTCACATCCTTGGAGTAAACAGATCTAAACTTCTATTTAGCTAGGCATTTATATTTAAAATTATTTTTAATTATTTTAATTGTTTAATTTTATACAAATTTTTAGTTAACAATCATTATTATAATCACAGCAAGTCACTTCACATAAATGAAAGCTAAGCATCTCAACTCATTCCCAACTCCCTGTTTTAAGGCTTAGAAACTGGACATGGTGGAAACCAAAAATCTAACCCCATCAAGGCTCAGAAATCATAAACAAACCTTTCTGTCATTCGCAGACCATTTGAGAATTTGTTGACAATGAAGTAAGCCCTAATATTAAAAAAGTTTGCACAGATCTTCATGTAGTTTTAACAGCATACTTGCTATCCAAAATACAAAAAATAAATACCAAACTCTTTGACATAGCTATCGTCTGCACAAGGTGTCTCCTTCTTAGGACAAGTAATTAAGGAAAAAACTCATGGAAGCAACTAGTTTGCCTATATAACAGAATGCTAACATCGCCCTGGTGATTTATTAGAAAAAAAGCGTGGGCAAAAAACCATGAAATATCATATGTTTCTACAAACAGGGATTCTGACCTGTTTGTTCATGTATTCAGGGCTGAACCTTTTGCACTTCTGCATCCAAGAAGCACGTGCTCAAGACAAAACACGTCCCAAATGTGGAGCTGCAGTGCACCACCACTGGAGAGAAAGCTCATTCTCCCAAAACTAACGTTCTTTTCATTTAAAAAAAAAAAAAAAAAACTCGTGTTAAGGAAGGGCTGCGTCTCCAGATTTCCTGCAGGGGACCAACCACATGTGAGCATGGTCAAAACAGCGACAGGGACGCACACAGGTGGGGCGAGTTTTCCACCCTACCTGCGTGATGGAAAAGAGGGAACCATAGCAAAGGAGTTAAGGTATTCCTCTGGATAACAGACTCAGAGCAGTCTGACGGGCACGGGGAAGAAGCCCAGATTCTAACTGTGCGGCTACCCGCGCTCCAGCGCTGCTTATCTCCGCCGGGTGTCCCCCTCGACTCCCCCTCTGCACCGCTTGTCCCACGACAGCGGTACCCTCCAGAGGACAGCGCCCTTTGCTCTTCACAGAGAGGAGCGCACTCTGCTTTCGTTTGAGCCCGACCGCGGGAAGTGGCGCTGCGGAAGGAGCGGGCCGCCCTCGCCGGAGGGAAGCGTGGCTCGCCCGCGGCCTTCGACCCTGACCTAACCCTGCCGCGCACATGCGGCAAGAGGCTGCCGGGCCGAGCCGAGCCAGGCCGGGCCGCGGGGCTCCCGCCGGCAGCCCCGGGGTGGGGGTGGGGCGGCGGCGCAGCAGGGGCTAACGGCCGCGGGCGCGCGAAGCGGCCTCGCCGGCGGTGCCCTTGGGCACGGGGACTGCCGCCTCAGCCGGCCCCGCCCCGCCTCCCGCCGCCTCGCCATCGGCGAGCGCCGGGCAGCCCCGCGGCGCAGCGTCTCACCTGGCGGGGACCGCGGGCGGGCGGAGGAGGGGCAGGAGGCGCGGACAGAGCGCCCGGAGGCGCCCGGCGGAGCTCAGCAGCGCAGCCATGACCGCCGGACGCGGAGCAGCACGTGAGCCCGACGCCGCGCTACGGCGCACGCGCACCAGGGGGAGAGGGGGCGGGAGGCTCCGGAGCTCCTCCTCCGCCGGCCCACGTGACGGGAGGAACCATTCGCCGCGGGGGGGGGGGGGCGCCGGCCCCGCTATCGGAACGGTCCCGCTCAGGCACCGGCGTGCTTCTAATTCCCACCCCACGCCACTAGTGGGACATTCCACGCAAGGCGGGCGGTGCAGCCCCAACCCCGGGTTGGGTCGGTCGGCAACCAACCCGGAATTGCTCCGGCGGAAGGCGGCCAGGAGGGCGCTGTGAGCTGTTGGGGCAGGGCGGAAAGCGCGCGGGCTCGGCGCGTCTCGCCGCGCTCCTGGAGGCGGAAGGGAGCAGGGGGGAAGCACCGACTTTCCCAGCAGCTTCTCCCGGGAGTTGGGCACCGCTTTGCGCGCTCCTCCGCGCGATTCCGGCTGGCCCGGCGGGGTCTCGCGGGCGGGTGGCGCCCGCCCTTGCCCGCGGGAGGAAGTCACGTGGGCGACGGGGCGCGCGCGGGCGCGCGGCGCTGTCCTCCGCGGCGAGCCGCCGCGGGGCGCGCGCCCCGGCCAGCCGGGCCCCGCTGCGCCACCCCTCTCCCGGGGCTGAGCGGCGAGGGAAGGGGCGGCCCGCGACTCCGGGGGCTCCGCCCCCCGGAGGCTCCGCCCCCCCCGAGCCCGGCGGCGGCGGTCCGGGGAGGGGAAGGCGGTTCCCGGCGGCTCCCGCTCGCTCAGGGTTTGAGGCGGGACCGAGCTGCCGCTCGCCGCCTGTGGGTGGTCAGACGGCACGAGAAACGCGGCAGGTGGCGTGGAAATACGACACGCACAAAAAACCCCTCGGCCTGCTCCTGTCGATAATAAGAAAAACTCCGTCTCCGGCGTGCCGCTAGTGGGCTGGCACGTGTCGCTCCAAGAAAGCAGTACTTGCGTCCTCGGGCGGGGGAAGCCCCTGGTGGCAGCCCTGGGCTGCGGGGGCGGGGCTCCGAAATCTTGTCACCCCCTACTTCCTTCTGGGAACAAAATGGGAGCGGGGGGCAGAGGGAAGGACCTTGGTTAAAAAACTCTCTTAACAGTAAATCTCTGCCTGAGCTTGGTTGTGTCTACTAAGATGCTCTCCGCATTGATGTTTCATTTTAGCATGCAAGTTAAGCTGGTTCCTGTGACATAAAACATTAACTTAGATAAGTATTTACAAGTTAAGTGCATGTTTTCTTACAAAAACTGTGGAATTGTTTTCCCTGTAGATTGCAAATACTTGCTCCGGGGGACAGATCGATTTTTATCAAATCAACTACAATCAGCCATTTCTGATCACACTTTACTTGGAAAGACTTGTAAAGTCTCCTCATCAAAATGCGACGGGCCCGGTTTTAAGAAGTTACAAACACCCATTTTTGTTATCTGTAAGAACGTCCTGGATGTTCGACACTTGTCAAGCTGTAAGGCATGAGTTATGGCTAGTGAGCCAGTATTTGTAAGTTTACTGCTTGGCCTGATTCACTCTGCCCTGGGAATTTACTCCTACTGTTAATAATTCCCAGGAGACTATCCCTGGGGATAATAATTAAGCAGTGGCAGGTTATGTTCCAGGGCTCTGGAGCTGTGTCTCTAGTATTGAATTTCTATTCTCTACAACAGTTTCAGACCATGCCAGACAACTACCTGGCATAGTTTGAGGAATTTGCATCAGTCATCTTGGGCCTGTTGTCAGTAGGTGGTTTGGTGGTAGCCATGCTGTGCTGGAGGGTGGGAGGATTTAAAAGTAAGGACTCTGGCCAAACCCTCCTGGTCAGCTTGAAGACCACAGAATGGTTCAGGCTGTTTAAGGTAATAGATCAGCATTGCCTACATGCATGCTACCTCTGCTGGAACTTGTAATTTCTGATAAGGTTTCTGCTAATTTCATTGAGAGTTTATCATAAACACTTCTTAATAATTTTTAAAACTGAAATGAAGTGTGACATGGAAATTGCCAAAGCAAGACTTAAAATAACATGCAGTAATTAGAGTTTTCTTTGCTCACTCTCCTGTCTTTCAAATAAAACCCCGCATGTATGAAACAGCTAAAAAAAGTAGCTCATGCCACATTTGGCTTGGGAAAATTTGGAAATCCAAAGTTAAAGTTACACTATACATGCATCCCCAGAATCGGAGCAGTAAAAACTTCCAGAGTGAATTATCCAAGTTGTGTCAAAGGCATTTGCGTTTGCAACAGTGGAGGAAATGTAGGAGGACATGCAGAAGAGAATCAGCGTTGGCCTAGGACTGCTGCCTTTAGGCAGTTTGGATGGGCTGCTCTGTGTCAGAGGGTAAGGTGATAATGGGGATTGTGGCTAGTTGCCTTTATCTCATATAAGAGGTTTATGAGATGTTAAACTTTGAAAAAGTCAAATGTGGTCAGTGCTTGCAGGCTGTGTGGTGGGGTCTGGGTGAGTGCCATGATTCCTTCGGGGGTCTCTGAGATGCCCTTTACTCACTTGAGCTGTCTGATGGAGCCATTGAATCCCTGTTGGAAAGGTGGGCCTCATTTCGAGAGTTTTCAAGGCAGGAGGTTTTAAGGTGGGCACAAAACATCTCGTGGTGTGTGTGGGGGGGACCTCTTGCTCCTAACCTCCTGATACTTTTGCCTGTTCTCTCCCATTCCTTAAAATTAACATGGCCTCATCTAGAGGCAGCCTTGTGCAGATGACACCAGTGCAGTAAGCAATCCATCCTCCCACTAAGGTCATAATTCGGTGTGGTGCACAGTCTGTGTTGCACAATGGGGAGAGGGAACATAGTTCCCAGCATTCATTTAGTGGCTGCATTCATCTTGGGAAATGGGACTATCAGGAAGGTTTGCCATGGAGAGAATAATTTGGGAAGTTTACTTGAGACTTTGGGGTAAGGTAGGCCTTGGAATTGGGAAGATGGTGAGATACACGCATATTTGTATTGTTAGTATCAATACTGGTTTTATTTCTGATGGCTGAGTAAGGACAACCTTAGATTTCAGACAATGTGGTACTTGAGAGATTCTGGTATGAAGAATATACATTCTTAATATATCGTGAGGGAACACAGGAAAGAAACCTACGGTTTCTTCTCTAAACCTGACTGAAAGCTTTGGCTTAAGCCTCTTGCCCAATCTCAGGCATGCAGTTCAGGCTGAAGGAATAGCACCTCTGAAAGAGGTGACTCAAGGCAGTAAAAGAAGGATAATAAGTTCTCTGTATGTTTATGGGTATAGGTAGATCTATATACAGATACTTTTCTGTGACAGCGAAGAAAACCTAAGTCTAAATCCGCGCTTGCTGAAGTTTTAGTACACTTTTAATATCTTATTTCCATTTTGTTCTGAGAGGAGAAAGTGAGATCAGCTTGAAGTACTCTCATGGTTGCTATTGCAAACCCTCATGTTTTTCTGTTGAATCTCTTTATATTTCTCAGACCTTGTGAAAATGCGTATTTCAGCTTCATTTGCAAAAAAACTTACAGCATAATTTGAGAACATCTGATGAATTTAGAGAAAAAATATGTTAAAAGAGTGTTTTTTAAAACAAATATGTTATTTTTAGAGCTTGAGTTGCTTAATGCTAGCAATAATGTGATTTCCTTGTTTGGAGTATTTTCCAGGATCCAAAATTGCCTCCAGCTTTTATAACTTCAGTGTCTTTCAGGTCTTGTAATTTGGCCAGTGTTACCTAACATAGAGCAAAGCAGGTGCTCCATGAAAACTCTCTAGTTGCAAATAAGATTGAAGTCAACAAGTTTTCTGAACTAGTCAGGTTTCATTTTGAGAGGATGAAAATGAAGTAAGAAGTTCCAGAGCTATAGCAGTGAGGTGGAGATGGTACAAATATATACGTTGTTCAGAAGGAAAGCGGACAAGGGTGACGACAGAATAGCTTGACAGAAAGGAAGGAGAGATCTGTGAGATGGGAGTAGCTACGTAACTGGTAAGGTTGCTGACTGTGGATGGAAAAGTGTGCTGGTTTTGGCTGGGGTAGAGTTAATTTTCTTCATAGTACCTGGTATGGGGCTATGTTTTGGATTTGTGCTGAAAACAGTGTTGATAATGCTGAGATGTTTTTGTTCCTGCTGAGCAGTGCTTACACAGAGTCAAGGCCTTTTCTGCTTCTCACCCCACCCCACCAGCGAGGAGGCTGGGGGGGGCACAAGGAATTGGGAGGGGACACAGCTGGGACAGCTGACCCCAACTGACCCAAGGGATATTCCAGACCATATGACATCATGATCAGCATAGAAGGCTGGGGGAAGGTTGGCCAGGGGGCTGCTGCTTGGGGACTGTCTGGGCATCGGTCATTTGGTGGTGAGCAATTGTTTTCATTTGCATCACTTATCTTTCATGTTTTTTATTTCTCTCTTTTTGTTATTTTCATTACTATTATTATTTTTATTATCATTATTATTTTATTTCAATTATTAAGCTGTTTTTATCTCAACCCATGAGCTTTCTCACTTTTGCCCTTCCAATTCTCTTCCCCCCATCCTGCTTGAGGTGGGGAGTGAGCAAGCAGCTGTGTGGTGCTTAGTTGCTGGCTGGGGTTAAACCATGACAAAAAGGGATTGCTGTTCAACTCCCAGAAACAAAATGAAAGTAAGCACAGCTCACTTTCAGGAAGTTAGTGGGAAGATCCATCGGGGTTTTTCATGGACTTTTAAGATTAAATTTTGTTGCTCAGATGCCTTTGGGGGCTGTTTGCCTTTCAAGTTTCAACTGTTTCACCTCTTCCCCCCAAGAAGAAAAGCTCCCCTTATCCATGCTCTAAGTTTGCTTAAGTTTAAGCCAATCTCAGAATTTATGGAAGCCTAACTGCATACTTTGATGGTATGGCATATTGTTTTGCTGTGTTCTGGGTCTGGCAGGGTGATAAAATCAAACTGAGGTACTAGAACAGGAACAAGCAGTAGTAAGGAAAAAAATCAAAGAGCCAAGTCTTAAGATTTGTAGGATAATATCTAAGTGTCGTGTCAAAATGACAAGTAAGAAGGCAAACCCAAGAAGTGGAGAAAGATGGGTAATAGACAATTTAAATGGAGAATTGCTGCTTGAGAGTCCTGCTGATTTCCATATATTGTGCTCAGTTTCCATGTAAAACAATTCCTTTCCAAAGGCCAGTACTGACTTAATCTCTAACAAAATGGTAAATTAATTCCTTACTGTATGTATCTGTTACTTTTGCCTGCAGAAACATTTTAACTATGCCTTTGCTATTGTTTGATCCAACCCAAAAATCTTTTATGAGTTCTTTTAGAGTTGTATTGCAGTGTAAAATAATTATTTCCACTGAAGATGCAAAAGAATTTAGCTCCCTGTTCTCCTCAGCTATGTTAGTTTTGCAAGGTTAGTAGAAATTTTAATAAGTAGTAGAGCCTTTATTTTTCTAACCAAGTCAGCATATCTTATCCTGGCTATCTATGGGGAGTAGATATGATGAGTAAGAAGGTGCTTTTTTTATATAGTTACTTTTCAGAGGATCACAATTTGAAAATGGTTGTGACATAACTGGGTCACATCTGAAATTTTTCTATAAGCTGCATAAAATGAGAAGTTGAGGTAGCTGCTTTTGTCAGAAGGTATATTCTTAGAGCTGTAGTGAATCCTATAGTTGAGAGATTTGCATATTGTGCTGTTACTGAAAACTGCAAAACAGTCATATATCTGTAACTGATTAGTAGTCCTTCAGTATCTTAAATCTGTTGTTTTTAAATAATAGCGAAGTAATGATTAAGATGTATATGCGTGTGCATCACATATGGAGTTTCTTCTCTTGTTGCCTTTGGTTTACATGTTTAATTGTGGGCATGCTGTACTGCAAAGAATATCATGTCCCAGGGTTTGCCTATTATGAATGTTGCAGGGGAGAAAGTAGTAAGACAAATTTCAGGAATGGTAAAACTGTATTTCAGCTGCCTGGAGCTCCCATATATAATAAACTGTTTTCAGATTTTGATGCATGCTTTAACTTTTGGTTGGAAAGAAGAATGGAGTGATTCAGAGATCATGCAGATTGCTAGCTGGACTGGGAAATTATAACAAAACATGATTCCTAAGCTTACAGGCTTTACTTTATATAAGAAACCTTATGCTGTTTTTATATCAGTGGGCATGCTGGCTGATTCTTTCTGCCAAATCTCCCCCTATCCCAAACAATGAAAAAATTTTGTAATTCTGAGTATAAGAGAGATCAAGTGAGAGCCTCTAAAGTCTAGGCTTCTGCTTTGGTTCAAAATATTTGAGGTTTTCTTACAGATGTTCTGATTTATCCTAATGGTTAATGAGTATTTTTTTAGGAGTTGGGCAATTAGTCATAGGTGATCTAGAAGGGTTAATCCAGAGACCACTGAGAGTCTGCAAAACCTAATCCACTAACATTAAGACAAATGTTAAGAAGTCCCTTGGTGTATGCATACAGTATATGTATACTTCACACATGTCTATCTATCTCACTGGTATAAATGCCAGGGACAGATACAGCATGCTACAATACACTTATACAGCTCGTTTGTCTGCACAACACTTGATTTAGTTTCATTCAGGTTAATCAAATATGATAGGGGTGTCTAAAATGATAGCTAGATTGTTTTTATGAACAATAATCAAATTGGCTTCTATTGTGTTAAGAACTCCCATTTTTCTGTTTATTTCTCTTCCCTCAGAGTAAGGCCACAAACCTGACTGACCAAGAAGACAGAAATATCTGGAGAGGTATAAACAAGCATTTGGAAGGGCAGAGAGCAAGAACCTCTTAAAGCAGATCAGCCACTGATGGAAAAAGTTTTCAATTCTTTTGGCAGCTGATCTGCTTATTTTCCCATCATCCCTGCTGGACATTTCTGCCCCACTGGTGCCAAATTAAATGGTGGTATGGCTGTGCTCTAACCGAGGAGTAATATTTCCAGTTGTAAAAGCAGGACAGAAACAACTGGGTTTTTACTTTTTTTTTTAAACACAAGTACTGGTTGTGTTATGAGGCAGAATTTATAACTCCAGTGTCCATTAATCATGTAGAAAATTTCCACAAATTGAACAACTTGCTAGACATTGTCTTCAAAGAGGAGGAATTTTGGCAGATTAAATTAAGGGGAAATTTGTATATTTCCCTGGCTTTAATTGTTTTCTGAAAGCGTTTCCTCCTGAATGTGAGAGCTGCTGAGTTTTAAAAAAACAAGTAAATATACTTTCTATAAGCAGGGTGCAGTGGTGGCCTTGTCCGTGTTGCTTTAGGCCCTTGAATGGGTTTTGTATTTTTATGTTGTGTCATGGAAAAAAACGTTTTTTCTCGAGAAGTGCACATTTATAGTAAAACACCTTTCTAGCTAGATCTGTGCATGCACACAGTGAGTTAGGAACAAAATGTCAGATCAACTGAAATAAAATTTTCAGTAAATGAAAGTGAAATCCAAGTGCAAACTCCAAATTTGCTTAACAAACAGCTTGAATTCTCTTTGTGGTTTCTGAGTACTTTATATTTTCCTAACTATTTCACTTTTATACGACTCAAAATAAATGTTTATCGTTAAATACTGCAGACTGTATCAAACAAATTTTTTTTCATAAACTTCAATTAGAATGACTGGAATGGGTATCATTTAACTGGAGAGAGTAACCTGTTTCAGCAACATGGGTTGTGTTGCTAATATTTTCCCATTGCTGCAATGTGTGAAGGCTGGAAAGTTCAAGTATTTCCCATAGGGCAGGTACTGTCTGGATAAATCAAGTTAAAATAGCAGTCGAATATATTGGGCTATCCAAGGTGCAGCACAAGTGATCCCTGCAAAGGAAGAAAAAATTATTAACATATTAAACATATCTCCTAAGAAAAAATCCCTTTCACTTTTCCTTGACTTGTCTAATAAATTACTTTAAACACATGACTTTGTGGCATGAAAGTATTTGTGTATTTCTGTAAACTTGTGTTTTAAAGGCATTAATCAAGAGCACGCAAAAGAGATGGTATTTTTAGCAGTGCAGAAAGAAATATTACATACATGGATTCACTCTGCAAAATCGTCTGCTTATTATTGGCAAACATGATGAAGCCATGAAACACTTTTTGATTATTTTACTAAATCATTGACTCAGACAAGAATTTCATGCTCCACTAAATCTGATTTTATACACTGAATATTCACCTTAAAATAAAATTTTTAAAAAGACCTTTGTCCTCATCTGTATTGTTTCTTGATTGTTGCTGTTCTTTAGAAAGTACCAGTAAAAGTTGTTTATTTTCAGAGGGAAGAGCATATTGCATCTTTCACAGTGAGAATTTCTTCCCACATATTTGTGATATTTGAGCTGAATAAACATTAGCAAGGAAAAAAACCCAAAATAACCAGTTCTTAAGTGGTATGACTAGGTATATAAACTTGCAGGACAAACTGAGATTGAAGGATTCTTCCCACTCTTCTGCTTTATGCAAAGGAACTTCTGGCTACATCTGATCCCTGGAAAATTTCTCTTCCATCCAAGGGACCAGATGTCTCTCCAACATGCACTGTGCTAGGATTGCGGCTCTGGTGAAAATCGTACTATGTTGCCTTGAATCCTGTTTGAAGGTTAGGCATTGTATAATCTTCAGTTATTCAGAATTTCTCAGTGGCCCAATACCTGATGTAGTGCCTTATTGTTATGCAGGTACCCTGTAGTCACCATTTGCAAACAAAAAGCAAGGAAGTATGTTTACTGCTATCTAATGTTAGCAACATAACTGTCAGGTTTAAACATAGATTTTGTTCAACTACTTATACTCCAGAATGAAGACATTTCTCTGGTTTATCTAGCCAAAAAGGTTTCAGGTTGCTTATACAACCTGATGGCTGGGATCCAGTTGTTATATTAAAACTCTCATCCCAGAGACTGTTCTTATTAAGCACAAAGGTAGGGAAAAGGAATTTTTTCATTACATGAAAAAAGAAGAATTCTGTTAGTAAAAGGTCAGTTTCTCAGCATAAAAGGCAGAATTTTCTATGATGCAGAAAATGTAGATGTACTTAGTATTGTTGTGGTTGTAATGTACAACAAACCTGGATGCCTCCATATATATATGAACAATAAAACTTTTTTGCCCCACAGTGAAGAGGATAAAAGGATTACTTTTTAGCATTAAATATTTTTATGTAAGCAGGTTGAAACAAGTCATCCCAAGAGGTTCTTAACAAACCTGTCTGGACAAATTATGTTGATTTTAAATGAAAATCTGAGAAGTTCCAAAGAATCAGGGGAATGATCTGCCACTGTTTTAAGTAATAAGACAGTTGACTCAGGAAATGAAATATAGGACAGCTATTTAGCATGGAGCTTCAAGAAAGTAGCAGGTCAACTGATGATGGACTTCATCAGTAGAGAATTAAATGCTGAGAATACAGTTAATGTTAACCAGCATGATTTCACGGAAATTAAGTCTTGTCGAATGAATTTGGTATTGTTTGACAGGACTATGAGTCTGGTTGATAAAGGTGACAACTGTGTTGGCACACTTTTGTAAGGCACGTGACTTCATGTGACTTAGTGACACCAATTAAAAAATGATTGCTATTCAACAACAGTAAGTTCAGAATGGGTTAACTAGTAATACTCAAAATGTATTTGGTAGGAATAGCTAGCAAAATTATAATCTAGTGAGGTTACATAAAGATCATTCTCAGCTTAGTACTTTACTTAAAACCTAAACTGTTCTTAAAAAGCTGTACGTAAAACCTAAACTAATTCACGGTCTGAATTAGTGAGAAAAATCATGGAGCACCAAGTGATGGAAATGGCTCACTGATAAAAAATTACTTGGATCATGTTGTCAGCTGGTACAGACGAACAGTAACCAAGTTATTTCAGCACGTGTAAATTCACATGTATTGGAATGAGTTGTTGCTGCTCAAGAGGACTTTCTTGGAAGGGGACCCTCCCCAGAGATGCAGAGTTACCTCCATGAGACCTGCCTGTGACTGTCCTCCGTGTGGGTCAGGGCAGCACTAGGTGATGGGGAGGGGGATGTTGCTGGCACTGAGAACACCATCATGTGTTGTGATTGGCTTGATGTGTGCGTGTATTAGCTCCTGTAGCTTTGCTTAGAGAGTGTGTTAGGACATTGCCATGCCACATCTATCCCCAGTTCTCTGCTTAAACGCTTCTTCAATGCACTTCTTATTTAATGAACTTTACCATCCAATTTTACTGTGTAGCCCCAAAAATTCATGGAGGAAAGGCAAGGACAGAGCAGGAGTCAGGGCAATATATGAAAGTTTGAAAGAATTTTGATTAATCAAATAAATAAGCTTAGCCTGATCTTTATACATCAAAAAGTGGTTGCTCTGTTTGAGGCAATGGAGTATGTATCAGAGTGTAAGGCTGTCATGTGAACGCAGTCTGATATCTGTGCAGGAATCAGTCTGTCACCAAGAGCTGAGAAACCCTCTGAGATGGGTAGCAAGAAGGATATATTAAAAAGATTTCCCTCAACCTGTATTTTGCTTCTGAGTCCTCACCCGCACCATCCTTTTGTGCTGACACAAGTGTTTACATAGCTGCTTGATGAACCAGATGGGTGTATCAGTCTGGGTTAGTTTTAAGCCAGATCATCTCCCCAGCCCTTTACACTCCACAGCCACACAAATGTTTGTGCCAACACAAGGTGATGACAAGGAGTGGGCCTGTGCAGACGTGGGAAGCTAAGAGACTGATGGTGGCTAGACGTCTTGTTTTAGCAATGATGCTGTTTTATCCTGTCTTGAAGTGCTCATGAAACTAAAGTTAGATATTGAATTCAGTATTTAAAATATGATCTAGTGAGATTGTAGTCCTTATTTAAGAGCAAATTTTAGTAGAACAATACTAAAATTGATGCAAATACTGCTGACAGGTTCCAGTGCTTTATAATGCTCAGGCCAAGTAGAATATTTTCCTGACTCTTAGCTAGGGAGCAGAAGGGGAGCTGAAGAGAAGGATCTCACTGCTGACTGTTAGCTATCCGTACCCAGGGTTCCTGTGTTAGATATTCCCTGGCTACACAGCATGATCTTTATTAATAGTTCTTGCTTTGCTTCTTTCAGCATTGAACACAATTCTGGAGGTAAGCTCAATATAATTTTAAAAACTTTATTTTGGAGTAAAAATTCCTTGAAGTATACAAAGCTTAAACTCAGAGTAAAAACACACTATGTAGAGAATAAGGGGGACTCCACAAAGATTTATTCAGGGATATATACAGTGCTTTAAGTTTACATTCTCTGTTCTGAAAAAAGTTAAAACATGCAGAGAAATCTGTACAGTCATGGCCCAAAGTTGTGTTTCTGGTCCTTGTAGAACTTCAATGTAAGGATTTCAGTAGCATTTTAGGGTGTGCAAGGACTTATGGATCAGCTCAATAACATTTATATTTGTTTAAATTACTTCACTTGCTTCAGTTTGGTACTAGTATATGTTTTTCTGGCCAGGTTGTGTTCGAATCTTGGATAATTTGTTCATTCGCAGTTTAAAGACCGACTAGAATTACAACCATGTTATGCATGCCTGCTTTCCTGCAGGTTCATTTACAGTTAACTCCCATTATTTTGTCAAGGCTCTCCATCTTCCCAGAGTTTTTAGTAAAGATTATCTGAACATGACAAAATTCAAGCTAAAGCATCTATAAAAGGTTTTGACAAGAACAAATGGAATCTTAACTTTTTACCTAGAAGACCACTTCCAGCACTTTTAAATCTAAATTTGAATTTAGAAGATGCACAGTGAATTTGTTGGAATGCATTAGGACTCCAATAGGAGGGTGTTCACCTGTGGGCAGAATAGGTCAAAAGAGGAATGGAGCTGGTCCCTTATATCAAGGATCTTGGCATGTTCGTCTCTTTTTTTTCCCTCAATATTAGCCATCAGAATTTAACTGTTTTCTTCTGATTTTTAGTCTTGTGTATGTGTTACTTTTTTTATCCCTGAACTACACTTTATTTTGTCATTTTGGGGAGGAAGTTAATTGTTTTCTTCTGGCTTTGGTTTTTGTTTTCATTTCTGCCTATAAACTTCACAATTTCACCTTTTAATTTCAACTTTTTAACTACTAACTTGACAACTCCAGCCACTGGCTTAAATGTACCTATCTTTACTAAGATATATGTGAGGATAGAGACGTGCCTAAGCATTTGTGGGGCACAGATGCAGAAGTTCATTGAGCAAATGTTTTTCCCTTACCAACACTGAATTCCATTATGAATATTTGATATAGGGATGACCATACAAAGTTTTTCTTCTATATCTTTTTGCATTTTCACCTCTTCTACAATACTTTCTCACTTGACTTTGACAAAACATTCTTTTTTCAGACTCGTTCTATTATGAGAATTACTGTTACTTTAAATGTAATTTGGAAATGAAAGAAAGCCCTTTTGCTTTAGTTCTTTTGCTTTGTCATAAAATTTATAAAAGGGGATGTTTTGTTTAATTTTTGGAGGTAGGAGTAGATCCCTAAGGAAACTCTGAAACATTAGTTAGTCAGTACTTTTTGTCCTTAAGAAGAAAATGTATTTTCACTTAGGCAAGGTATGAATTACTTTCTTGGTTGCTCAGGTTCAACGGAATCCGTATAGCACACAGATCTTACCCTGCTCGTTGTTTAGCCATTCATGGAATCTGCAAGGAAAAAAAGGTACATGTGGCTCACGTTTCTAATGTGAGCAAACAAAACTTGGCATTTATTTCTTTTACAAATTAAAAAGAATAAAAAAAAGAAAAAAATACATTTTTTTCCAGTCCACTTAAAGTTTCTTGGGTTTGGTTCATCATTAGATTTATACTGAGGATTAATTTGGCCTCTGTATTTTTCCTATCCTACACTTATTTTCCCACTCAAACCAGTCCTGTTTTTCACTTTTTATTCCAAACATTTGCTTCTAAGCCTTTTCCTAGCCTTTTCTTTATTGTAAGCATCTGTTTTTTCCTCCTTTCCTGTTACCTTTCAATTTCTTCGAGTAGAGCTCTTTAAACATTTACAGTTTCAGAAAGTTTCCAATCTGCCATTACTACTAAGCTCTTAAAAGAATTCCTCATCTAGAAACATCTAAGTAGGACATTGTTACTTCATCAAAAGATTAAGATATTTTTCTAATTCTGTGTCAATTTAAATTGTAAAGCTCTTGTTGAAATCCTTGTGTTTGCTGGTCGTTTCCTTAAATACATTTCAGTAAGAAAGGCAAGGGTTGCAAGTGGTGGCAAGATATGCCTTCAAACTGTTTAGGTTTGATTGCATTGCATTATAGAATGCTTCATTACTAGTTTAACCTCTCAAAGGTTTTCAGCTGCTGTTTTATTTAGCTATACCGACTACACTGCCTACAGCAACTCCAGGCAATGATTCCCCCAGTGGCATGCATGAGCTGCCCTGCTCTACTGCAAAAATACATTATGGCTGAATTTGCCCTCAGAGTTTGGAAAGATCTAAAGTCTTTGGAGACTAAAAATGTGTTTTTTTCTTTGTTTTAGCTGGCAGTATGAGCCTCTGGCATTTTAAAGTGCAAGTCATTAGCGTCCACAAGGGTGATGTTAATATGTCTGTGTTTCAATCTCAGGACATTTTCCAGTTGCTTCTGCCACAACAATCTCTGCCATCTCAGTGCTTTTTAAGCCCCTTGTGAATTCAAGTAAGCTTTGCAATGCCAGTAGGAATCACTGTAGACTTCAGCTGAAACCAGTTGCTACCTGATTTATTCTTTTTGCAGTAGTTGGCAGTGAGGTTGAAAGTCACTCAGAGCTACTTGATGCGGGGGGTGGGGAATGAAGAGAATGAGGGATGTAATGTTTAGAAACATTAAACACAATCAAAAGAAAAGCTAGAGGATTTTGCATGGCCTTTTTTTAAAAAAAATTATTTGTATTTACTTTTTAAAATTGAGGACCTATGATTTAGGCTTATAATAATACTCAGTTGCACATGCAAACTCCCAGCAACAGTGATAACATGGCATCCAGAAATAAAAGCAAACTAAAGCATCAATTGAAGCAGTCAAGAGTGTAGCCTGAGGGACCTGATGACAGTCCTCATTGAGGAGAAGGATGGAATCTGTCAACAAAGGTAATGCCTTGCGCGAAATGCAATAAGGCAACACAGAGAGATCAAGAGCTGACCCTTTCACCCAGTGTGTAAGTGCCGAGTGTGGATGTACAGCGTGTTTGGTCAATTGCTGCTTGCTTTCACTAGGAGGAATGTCAGAAATATTCCCCCTTCCCTTTTAGACTGCTTTACCGTATTCCCTCCAGTTCCCAGCTCAGCCGTAATCCCAGCTCCCACAACTAAGAGGAATGTAATCTAATCAGAGGGATAGGGCAGAAGAAGAAAATAGGTCTGAATGTGAAGACAACTGAGTGAAGCTAAAAACATAAACATTTTGGCAAGCATTAGGCATTTCATTAGGTCTTAGGGAAAACTAAGTAGTATGGTGCCAAGTCAATAGAGCCTGGGGTTAGATTGCAAGGTTTCAGAGCCGCCACTGCCTGTCCCCACTGTGTAAATATATAAAAGGACTGGGGACTAAGAAATATGGTTTATCTCTTAGTTTTCTTCTGATTCGTTATTGGTTTCCCCCAAACGTCTTTAAATTAAGAACTTTGCAGGGGGTTATTCTCTCCAGCTCCAAGCAGAGAGAGTCTCTCTGGCACAGGTTCCTCCCCACTCCTGCCACCAGCGTCACACACGGGTCTTCCAGAAAAGAGCAGGAAGAGGCATCTGCGCACATGTGCCCACATGCACGCATCCGCCATCTTGTACCCAGCCTGGTGATGGCTTAGAGTGAGAGCTTGAACAGAAGGGATAACCCTGGATCACATTATAATTACTATTGCCTGGCTGATTTGGTGCTTTATAGAACTGAATCTCTTGCTCGTGAAATGTATGAAGAGTCCCAGAAGGGTTGTGGTTTGGACAAAGCCAATCCAGATCTTCAGACCTGCAGGTAGTGAGATCATGGCATATCGGTTAAAAAAAATCGGTCTTGTTCACCCATTTATTTTTACATCAATTATTACATTTATAGATAAATATAAGGCTATTCAGATTTTTCTAAACTCAGTTTTTTTGAAAATGTCACAACTCCTTATTCTGGTCTCGAGTAACACATTTTCCTTTGGATCACCAGCTTTTATTGCAAATATTGGGAATGTATATATTCATTCTGGCCATTTCCTTTTGTTCTTGTGCGTTATGGTAGCAAGTAGCTCTGATCCAGGTAAGACCTTACAGAAACTCATGTGTTACTCTGAATGTCAGTAATAGTTTATATTCTATATTGGTCTGACTTGTTTACACATTGGCCTAGAAGGAACCAAAAACTTCAATATAAATTTCAGTTTTGATCAAACTGCACCCATTCTGGGCCTGTGCAGAACTGGGAGTGGTAAGGATGGACGGTGCAAGTGATTAAAATGCAGAGCCCAGGTGTTGGCTAATTCACAGTACCCTAAATGTGAACACCTGAGGAGAGGGATGGACTCTCTTGTTTTGTATGGGAGGAGGTTGTGCTGTCTTATGGGAACTGTAGCAGTAAATTTATGGTCATTGGAATGAAAATTCAGAGTTTTGTGACTAAAGTTGCAAAGTGAGTGGATGGCAGCGCTAAGCACAGACTTGGTTTGACTTCCAGTCCCATATACCAGAGCAGATCTTACCTCTTTTGATTTGATCTGGACATGACTGGAATGAGCAAGTGAGGGTCTCCTCACGCTCTGAAAACTATGTTCAGATGCTCCTTTTAAAGTGTGAATTTAACAGCATTCACAAACAAGTACCAGAAAGAAAAACTAGTGGGCAGTGTCTTGTATTTCTCCTTAGCTGAAAGGTGCACAAAGCAAAACATGCTTAGAAAGCTTTGTACATGTTTTACTGACAAGAAGAGGCAAGGATGACTGTGGGCCTGTGTTCGTGTAACACATGTCTGTTTGTAACACTGACTCTTCCCTGGATTAAAAGTGGTCACGATCACCAGAGTGGTGAAAAACAGACATTTTTGCACAGTGAAGATGTAGAATTCAAAGATTTAAAGCTTGAATGTGAGTCAAAAGTTGTCAGTGTCACCTGCACTGGAAGCGTGCTTGGATCTTTACTCCGTCTCTGCAGAACAAGGTGGCTGAGGTTCCCTTTTCCAAATTTTTTTATTTAATGCCATTAATATTGCTGGTTGTAAAGTTCTACAGGTGCTGAATGCCTTTGAAAAATATCCCCATGGTCCATTAATACAAAATTATTAATGTATTTACTTGTATAGTACTTTGGGCTGAGGACACTTCTCAGATACTGGCCTAAATTGTACCTTTGAGCATACTGCTGATAAAAATGGTGTTACAGAGCTCCATACAGCCCAAGATAATGTAAGCAAAGGACCTCCTAGGTCTTCACATCAAACACAACTGCACATACCACACCACATAACTGTTTTCCTGACCTTGCCGAAGTTCATTGTGCTGGGGAGCAGCCTTTTTGCTTCCACCAGTCAGATGAGAAGCTACATTCCAGAACGGGGTGGCCATGGGAATTTCCTCCAGCAGCCCTTTGGCTTGTGTACAGCCAGTCATTCATTTGCCTGTCGTGGTGTTAAATGGAAATTCTTTTCCTTCTGCACAAGGAAATGATAGCTGTAATCAGCCTCAACAGGTCACTCTCTTCTCATATTATCTCATCAGATAGCCTCTTCTTGCAGGACTGTTCCAGTTTGAGGAGTTCTTTCCTGAACCAGGTGACCTGAAAGCTTCGTAGTAAGGTATCACCTAAAGCTTCCAGGTGGGGTCTCACAATCTGTGTTGCGCAATGCTATTAGTAGTTCTTCAACAGAAAAATCTCATCTGATACCATCTTGGTATCATTTGGCTTTCTCACGCTGACATCAGATTGTCACCTGCAACTCCTCTTGTGATCACTCATTACACCAAAATTTTTCTCCTTATCCAGCTGATGGATTCCCAGGTTACAACAAAGATTTTGTCATTAGTCTCCAAATGCACAGTCTTGCAGTTTGTGATACACCATTTCTTCACAGTTTTATTATTCCAGTCATCAGGTCTTTCTCTGAGACATGTGGACTTTTTTTGTACTACTGTACCTTTTAGCTGAGCATTGTCAATGCATCTCATCAGCACACTGTCATTTCTCTGTTAAGGTCACAGAACATTTGACAAAGTTTGTTTTTAAAATTATCCTGGAAGATACCCACTAATAACCTCTCTACAACTTGAAATGCTTATTTTCAACATTGTTTGCTATTATATCCTCTTGGATCAGTTCCTTATGTAACATGTTTTCCTTCACAGGTACCAATTTGTCAAATATTTCACTGGAAACCTGGCAGAGATTTTCCTCATTTCTTATAACCAGAAGCCATTATTTACTTGAAATAAAAAAACAAGGTGAGGCAAACATGAATGTGAAAAAATAATTTTTTCTGCCATTTTCCATTGTATTTATTGAGGAATTTCCATTTGTTTCCAGTCTTTCTTGCTGATTTGCTGAATTTTAGTCCTTGCATGCTATCATATTATTTATGTCTGATTAACAAATTTTATCTCCTTCTCAACCTGTTCAATTTTCTTCCTGACATTAAAGACTGTTATTCTTCAGTCCCCATTTAGACAAGATGTTCGAGGACTTCAGTACTGGAAGTTTGAATTTAATGACTTAACTAAAAGAAGCACTACATAGTCCCAAAGTGAGAAATAAACAGCTGAACAATGGATTTTCTTGGTTGCTTGCCTTAGCTGTCAATTGGAATTTTTTAGCTCAGGAAAAACAGAAGTTTAGCTGATAGCAACTAACAGAAATTTTATATTTATTGCATTTCCCTATTTTTATGCCTTTTACATGAGTTCTGATGAAGGATTCACAAGGAAACCCAACTGGCAGTCACTTCCCTATACATTTTATCACATATCCCAATAGAGTGACATTTTTAGCATGCTTTTCCAAGTTGTTACATTAACAAATTTGCACTGATTTCTTTATCCTGTCATCTAAAGACCACCTTGTAGTAAGACAGTGAACTTTTACAGCATTCCATAGTTGATGCACTGTCTAATGTCACAAATGTCTGCTCAAATTACTTCACTAAGACTTGAGAAGAGTCTACATTGTGCCTTCCATTTGAGGTTGATTTGACAGAATCAGTCCCTGCGCTAGCTCATGGCACTTATCAGTTAGTCAGCCTTCCTCAGGGAAGAGAATTTAGAGTGCACCATATTCAGTTTTCAGATCAAGCCCTGTCCCCTTAGGAAGCTATGTACTGCATTATTAAACAAGGTGCCATCAGCCATAACACCATGCTTAAACATTCAGTCAAATAAAAGACGACATCATTATGTTAACTCTTTTTTCACCAACTTCATTTATCTTTCAGTGATCTGAAATAAAATCCTAAGACAAAGAAAACTTTGCTACACCTTTCTTTTAATTTCTCTTTAAAGTGCATAAACATGGGCAGGAAAACCTGTCTGATGTTATAAAATAATGATTAAACTTAATGCTATATGAGGTGTTTTTTTGCAAATTAGAATTTTTTAAGTTATATGAGACCGAGGTATTGTTTATTTTGTCAGTTTTATATGTAGTTCTCTTATAGACTACTCATTTTGTATTTTGATTTAACTGTCTTAGCTATACACAACTGAATTCTGATGATTGCTGTAACTTTACATATATCAAGGACAGAAAAGTTACTTCAAGCTGATATATCTAAATAAGAGAAGAAATTGGTCATAAATGTGGAATTCTCTTTATAAAATGTATTATCTGTTATACCATCAGTGCACTATGCAATAAGGTATAAGTAGATTGTGATCAAATTATGCACACGGCGTCAAGAATTACGGATCCTTTAAAGTATTTTATGTCATTTCAATCAGACTGAAAATCACACAGAAGGGAGATGTGCTCCCTCTTGAAAGTAAGTAGATTCAGGATATATACTTTAAGATTTGCATTTTAAATCTCCTTGGGTCTTCTCCTTATATTCAAAGTGAGTTTTGTACATCTTTATTTATCTTGTCAGACCAGAAATTGTCAAGATTCTCCGAGAAAAGGAAAGATATCTGTTTTAAAGCTTCATGTTGATATAAATATGAAAATGGATTAAACTCTGCTTCCAATTTTCAAACATATGTACTTCAATGAATATTAAATGGTAGACCCATATCATCATCATGACTTATTTACTTTGTAGAGTTTTTATCAAAAAAGGACTGGAGTTTGCTGTGGAGCGTGAAACTCCACTGTAATTGAGTTTAGAGTGGTAAAACCACTAAAGAGGCCATGGCCCCAGAGAATTCCCTGAAACCCACCTGTCAGCTGGTGTTACATCACTGATCCAACAAGCCATGCCTTCCTCTTCCCACTAAAGACTTCTGTGGCAAAAAAAAAAAAAAAAAAGATGAAAAAACACCCCAAGTTGCTCCTAGAAAAAAGACCCTCTGCAACAGCTGCACAGTGTCAGCAGAAATAATGATCTCAAACTCAGCCTCCAAGGGATGCTAGTCTGGGTCCTAATTCTGTAAGGTGTCATTTCTTTCATTGCAATGCCATTAAGCATGAAAGTAATGGAGAGGACATGAAGTGTTCTTTCAGCGAAGGATAACAAGAGAGAGAAAGGGTACTTCAGGATATTGACAGGAAAAGGTGTCTTGTTTTGCTAGAAGTATCATCTTAAGGGATCCATGCATAAAAATGGCAATTTAATTCTCACTATTTTACCATCGGAATTGCACATTTAAACATTGTAGCTTTTTGAACATGTATGTTCACATGAAAATTGAAATTGTAAGCAGGTTTAGTTCCATAGTTTCTTCGGGTTAAAAGCAGTTTTTTCCAGGTGGATTGAATGACTCAGAAGACTGATACTAGACTACTTCAAAATCATTGATGAAATCAGTCCTCAGGTCAAGTGTTTTGCTTGCAGAACTCCATTTACTTCAGTGGAGTTATATCTCTGCAGGATCTGGTTATAAGTCAATAGTGACTGTTGATATTTAACAAATGGTTTACTAGCCTGCTTTCTGTCCAGCAAACAGTTAGATCTGAAGCAACCCCCCCTGCTATAATGTAAGCACCTGCACTAGCCTTTTTAGCAGAATTGAGGAGCCGAACAACATGGGAAATAGCTCCTTTGTGAAACTCAGGGTGATGTCTGCCCCAAAATGTCAAGGCAAGCTGGCAGGGCCTTGCGAACAGTTTTCCAAAATTTTGCATTTATTCTATTTTTGGCATGAAAAGAGGCTTTCGTCTTCAGACTGTCAAGTACGTCGCTTCACAAAAGCAAACACCTAGCTTCAAAGACAGTTAAATGCCTGAGCCTTATTTAAGAGCTTACCTCCACTGAAATCATTGCCATTCTGACATTGGATCAAAGTCTGTAAAAGAAAAGAGTCCAAATGTTTTCTTTGAGAAGATGTAGCTGATCATATTGAGTCCCTTTTTCAAGAAAGGGAAAGAAGCTGCTGTTAGACTTGGATTTGTTTCAAAGATTGTGGCTGGCAGATACATTGTTCTGAAAACTACTCCTGCCAGTTTTTTTTTTATCTGTTACACCTACATTAATATTCAGTGCAAATGAGTCCTCAGTTTGGTCTTTGAATTACTACTGTGATCATCAGTGGTGAAATTGAGAAAGGAGATTATATTTCTCCTATATCTTTGAGGCACATCGAAGTCTGAAATAGTGCTTCCTACAGGAGGTGTGCCGCTCTCAGAGTTGTCCTGCTGTAACATGTTTCAAAAATAGTTGCTGGGAGGAACATTACAAATTGCTGTGTATTGCCTACTTGACCTTGGCATGCAGGCTTACTACGGGTAGGGAACTCCGAACTGGATCACTGCTGGGAAAAGGATACACAGAAACTTCCAACCTACTGAGGAAGTGATTTGGGCTCCCCGCCTATTCCTGAAGGAGAATAAAGCTGTTAGTGTGGGTGCTCTCCTAGTTGTATGGAGTTATCACTGCAGATTCAGTGTCTCCCAATCTGTCTGCTTGCTTTCAGCTTCAGACTCAAGAGTCTTGAGTGATTATTTATTGAACCAAAGATGATAAATCTGATGTCCCTCACTGAAGAAAACTTCTAATTGTCCATTGTTTCACTCTTCTATGCATTTTTTACAACCAAGGAAACCTTTAGGCACATAATGAAATTAAAAAATGTGTGTGTTGAGAATAAACACACATTTTGTCTTTTGATTTAGTCTTAGTGTGAAGAGGCATGTTTTTTTCTTCAAAGGATGCAGCTTAAACATTAAAAATATCACTTTCTCTGTACTATAAATAATTCTAATTTCAGTGTTGATATATCAAAATAAACTTTACTCCCCTGCTTTGATATTTTATGCTTCTTGAGGGGCTACACCTCACGACCATCAGTGAATACTTTGGTCTGTAGTACTGCAGTCTTGGGTGTCGTTTCAGTTGTTCTTAAACCAGTTGAACTGTGGGCTGCTGCTAAAAAGGGTGATTTTCCTTGAATGATCAAGCTGCTGTTTCTGCCCCAGTATCTGCTGCAGGGTGTCATTTTTGGTGGCTATCTGATTGATAGAAAACTGTTTTCCCCCCAGTTAGTTTTCAGTTGGATCAGCTCACTGACCTGGCAAAATCTGATGCTGCAGGATCACTGGACCTGACATGAGGAAAGTGGTGGGAGCATGGCACCACAGGAGGGCAATCTGAGTGACTTTTTTTGGCAACAGTCCAAGTTACACAGGGTAAGATGTATCATGAAGTCACTTTGCAGTTAGTAAAAGTGCTGGTTTATTACACTAAACAAACAGGGGAAATGTGACTTAGTATCTCTGAATTACCCTCCTTTTTCTCCCCTTACTCTGCGCACCAGTGTAGTGCCTGCATTCACATCAGCCTTAATTTTAGCAATACATCAAGAAGATGAGAGATGTTTAAAATAACTGTTTCCATAGATTTTCACAATCTTTTTTACACCTCTGACTGCAGTACAACTTCTTGCCTCCAACCCTGCTCACCCACAATGTTTTCTGGCATCTCTATTTGAGGACCCCAAAATGGAACAGTGGAAGAAAAAATGACACCATATCCCAAAGAATTTACATTTTGATATTTGTGGAAATGTACCAGATTTCAGGTGTTCATACTTGTCCTTACTGTGCCATGAGAGAGTCTCTGAATTGTTTAGGAGAACTTTATGGTAACATACATTAGAAGTTTATGCTCCTCAGTGACAACACAGTATTTGTGCTAGGAGAGAACTGCCTGAATGAAAGTGGTGCTGTGGGTTTGGCTGTCGATATCTGTGTTGCTGCTATCTCATCACTGAATATGGAGTAGCTGACAAGAACCAAAGGAACAAAAAATGGCAGCCTGCATGTCTTCAACTTTCATTACCGATTTTGCTGTTGTATGAGGGTGGTAATTGGGTTATATTGTCCTCCTTACTGGAGTTTCAGGAACAATATAGCATGTTGTTACAGTCTGTTGCACAGCAAGCTGGGCTATCAGTTCCAGCAGTTTACTGAAATAAGTGATCATTGCATGTCCACAGTATATTCAAGGTAATTTACTGTGATGATGGGCAGCTCTGTTCGCTGAAACATACCGCTTCGCTGTTTCTGCAGAAGAGTCATTACTCTTTGGATGTGCTTGTTATCAGATGTTGATTGGCAGCTTTCAAACACAGGGCGTTCATACACTGATCTCACATACTGTCCGGACATCATGGAGGTGAAAAATAATTATTATTTTTGAGCCTTACATTTAATACCCAAGCGTGGTATCAGCAGCCTGTCCAGTAAGTGATGAAGGATATATTACGAATATTGTAAACATTGCGGAGATTAATTAACGCCTTCCCTTTGACAAGCCATATCCAACACTAGATGGCACGCTTGGCTTTAGGATCACAGCCGCTTCGGCATGTCCTGGCGTTGCCTGCGTGCCTTACCGGTTTGGTCCTTCTTTTCTGCAGTTTTAAAATAAGAAAGGCAGGTGAGGTTACAGAGCACGGCTGGGTGATCCTAGTAGAGTAATTTTGAAACCTCTGTCCTGTGATCCTCCCCAAGCAGCTTTTTTTCTACAGATTTTGAAAATTTTCAAGAAATCCCTGAATATGGAAAGAAAATAACACTGAAAGAGTAAAATTAGAGGAGAAACAGGAATGCAGATAGCAGAGCACTAAAAAAAGCAACATTTTTAAGCAAACAGTAATTCATCAAAAAAAATGGGAAAGGGGCTGCAAAACTATTTTCAACAGACATTTTCCTCCACCTCTATTCCATCTCCATCATCTACTATTCTTATACTGGTGGATTAAAAATGGTTACATAAGCTAAAAATAAATTGCTTCATGTCAGTTTAATTAAAATAAAATTTTTTCTTTATTTTATGACAATTCTTGATTTGATCATTGAACCAAAAATCCACAATTTCATTAGTCCTAGGGCAAAGTGTTACATTTAACCTCTGCCTATGTCAGGAACTAGTGGGACATAATGGGATTGGGAGAAAAGAGCAAAATGGATGGAGCTAAGGATCCAATGTCCACACAAAATGAATTTCAGGGAGGTTACTTTGACTACTCTAATCTGGTCCTGTGCGCTGAATGCCCATACATCAGGCGAGGTCTTGGAGCAAAACCTCTGGTTTAATTGCATTGGCCTTGATGATCTCTTGAGATGCTTTCCAGACCATGGTATTACAAAATCTTGTTCAAAGCCTGTTTTGGTTATGCCTGAAAAACACATACTACCTTTTCCATGTATAGTACTTAGTTCTTAGAAATTAAAATACTGCTTTTGCTGTCATCAACACAATGTACAGACAGCTGGGTTTCTCTGTACTTCTCTCCATCACTCAGCTGTGGAAAAATTCATCTCACTTAGCTACCAGGAATAGAAGCTTTCATGAAGTCCTCATCTCACTAAAGTATTTTTAGCTCTTCTTTATCTCACTTTTATGTGAAAATGCATATATCTCTGGTATTTGTGCCTCATCCTTTTCCATCGTGGAAGGCCTGGCCACACAATCCTGATGCTGCATTGATGATATCCAAGTACAGACCTCTGGTGTTCTCTTATAAATCTCTGCTCAACTGGGATTATTATCAGGGTATGATCTCCCCAGTGAAAACCTTGGCTCAGATGTTTCTTCTTTCTGAAGGAGTGGAAGCAGGACTCAAAGCATGGCTTTCTGTTGGAAGCTGGGAGTCCTGTCCTGGCAAAGGCAGGCATTGAAGAGAGTGCAGAGTTATTTTTTGCACTCTGGTGCCACTTGGTACCAATGTTGACTCTAAATATTTTAAAATAATTAATCATCAATTCTTTCTAACTTTCTGCCTTTCCACCACTGTAATATGAATAATTTTATTTGCATTGTTAATGATTTACATGAACCAAAGTGAGAAGGAAATCAAACCACTAAAATCTTAGGAAGTGAAAAGGGACTTTATTGTACTGTCCACACTAATAACAAAGGTATTGATTTTAGTAGTTCAGCATCCTAATTTTTAGAAGCACTGAAATATCTCCCAGCTGGATAAAAAAATGCAGGAAAGGCAGCCCTGTCTAGCTGACACAAAGTCAGAAACCTAACAAAGGGAATGTAGCATTAGAAAGTACAAAAGTCAACAGGTCAACATAAATCAACTTTGTCAGAATGAAAAGGATAAGTCCATTTGTTGGTAGATCAGATTAATGTAAATCAAGGGAGTATAAAGGTTACACATTATAGGGATTTATGACTGGTAAACTTTCATAGTGTGATCAGAGATAGTAATCACCTGGCAGTGGGAATAAAAAGTCAAAGTGAAGCTTAAACACTGAATCAAAAATCAGTCCTGTTAATGTCTGACAGACTGAGGTCAAAAATTCATAAGAGTCCAGCTGTGAAAATAAGATGGGAGCTGTATTAGTTTCCTCCATTCTGTATCTCACATTTAAGTGTTGTCAGTTGATGAGGGTTTGTCCCTTGGGAATTGTTGTGGGGTAGTTTAGTCCATGTAAAGTGAAAATTTTGCATCACACAGAGGATCTTGTGAAATTCTGTAAGTCATGAGGACTACATGCTGAGATTCATAATGGCAAGGAAGGAACAGCAGAAACAGTAATCTGCCACATGCCCTTATCTAAAAGTGGTTCTTGACAAAAGAAGGCAGCATGTTTGCAGTGTGGAAGCTATCAGAATCTGTGACACATTTTAACAGTCAGTGGTTATTAATGGATAAAAACTGGTAACTTTAGACTGATGCTGAAGTATATAACTATTTAGAATAAATATAAATCCCAGTGTCACATCTTTCGGTACTATTTCTGTTTGTGGCATTGTGTAAAGTTCCATTACTGGGTCAGAAGTTTGATGTAAACAAACAATAAGCTCTCTAGCAGGATTTATATACTGAGGAAACTTGAATTAAGAAAACAAATCACATGCACCTTCTTTAACGCACATTTTGCATAATGTCTATGCAAATATTTTACAAAGCTTATTTGTACTTTGTCCATTTTTCCTCTTTGTTTTCAAATGATGTACTCACCGTTCATTGTTTATAACTCCAGAAATTTCAAAATTTATGTAACATTTTAATATCATGGTTTTACTGCATACTCAAGAGAAAGAATCTAAACCTAGCAAGGAATCAATTTTAAAAGAAATTAATGTAGTCCTGCTTCTTTTCTAAAAATTATTTGCAATCCTTGGCAAATTGTTTAACCTATGTTATCTAAATTCGGACCTATTTAGGAAGTGCTTTCCTCTGTATTTGGCCCCACTCTCTTATTTTTAGTCTGTAATGCTTTCCAAAGAGTAAGATGCTAATAAGCACATGAACACATCACATCTATCTATAAGGGATGTATTATGTACGTGCAAACTACATTACACAGAATTGTTGATTTAGGGTATTCACAGGATATTCCAACGTGTATTTGTTTAGTATATTTAGCCTCATTTTATAGATGGGGTATCGAGTGACATAAAAACTGATGGCAGATTATGTCACTACATAACTTCTTCTCTTGTGATGGTCTAAATGTAATTGAAGGAAGGTTGTGAGGATGTTGGCTAAGGCTGATGTGCCTAAGAGCACGGCCTATGAGCCCATTTGTTTCCCCAACTCTATGACTACCTACTTGTGAGTAACTAAAGCTCCGGAAGCTGGAAGTCATAGTCTGAAACAGTGATTTGTCCAAGGAAACAGTGACATTACTGTTCATGCATCTATTTATCCTTTGAAAATACAAACTGAGAATAATGTATATAAGTAGCATCAGGTCATGGTATCAGAAGCACGGGTTCTATTACTATTACTTCATTAAGAATATTTTACTGAATATTCTCATGACTCCTGTGTAGAACAGAGTACTGCCCTTTGTGAATAAAGGTGGTATATACTTTCCAAATTATCCACAATGGCTTTAACTTTTAAATAAATCACTAAAGGGCCAACTGACTTATCCACTACATTAAGGGAAACACTGAGTTGTACAAGTTTCCTCAGCAAGTCATAAGGAGCTTGACTTATCGTTCCTGACTTATAGTTCTCATTTGGGGGGGGGGGAATCTTACATGATAATAAGACAAACATTAATGCTGATGAGGTGGGAAGGTCATAACCAGGATCATGAAGTGTAGAGCTTAATATTCAGAATGGCAATAAAAGACAATCAGTGACACAAAAACTGAGGGCAGATGATGTCACTTCATTCCTCCTTACCTTGTAGTGGTTTTACCGACCATAGATTATCATGGGATGGTGTCCTAACCAAATAAAACATAAAGTTGGTTAAAAAGCTACTAACGATAAAGAGATCCACAATTAAATTAATAACTAAGGTAATTTACTTCCATTCAGAAAGGTCTCAATATAGTTTAACAACTACTTCTGTGGAAATTATTTTATTTGCCACATAAATCTAGCCAACTCAGAAATGGGACAAAAAGCTTTTAGCAGTTCAGAGTAACAGAACACCAGGTGATGACATAAAATAAGAACCAAAATATGCTACTGGAATAAAAGTATGTATAGCAAATGTAGTGAAATGCCAATGGCCTGAGAGGGAGGCAGTCATTGCTAGTGTAATTGGAAGATGAACCTGATCCTGTAGCATTAGGAGTTATGGTAGACCTAGAGGAGAAGAAGGGATGATACTGGGTCACAGCTAGGAGCTCTCAGTGAGCATTATCAATGAAGGGAAAATACAGTAATGGCAGAAAGGTCTGCAGACAGGTAATGAGAGCAACCACAGAGTTGTAGGGTAAGTGAAAAATGAACCATCTCACTGAAATAATTGTTGTTGTTTTACACTGAGTGTACTCAAGCTGGGTTTCACTCCAGACGTAAAGTCAATCAACGCTGAAATTGTCTTGAAATCTTCTATTGTAACTTTCTAACTTCATTTGCTGGTGCTGATTCAGTACTGCTGGGTGCTGACTGAGACTGAAAAATACAGCAGGGGTGGGAAAGTACTCCTTCCTGCAAATATTTGAGTTTTCTTGGAAGTTTCCCATACTGACCTGGCCTGACCCTAGTTAGCTTGTGAGATCTGATGAGATCAGAGCCCGAGGTTATGGCACTAAACTAAGAAAAGTGATAACAAAACAAAAATAGCATGATTGACAGGGTAGTAGGCTGAACACAATAAACCTATGGAGAACTATGTGTATGTATTCCACTCCTTAATATCCTCTTTGTAGATAAGAAAAATAAGCCTTACCCTGGAGCTAAAATAGTAATGGGATGAGGGCTGCCTGCCTTACTTGATGGCCATAAACAATAAGTATATTATACAAAGATGGATTACTGAAATGGAAAGTGGGTACTCATGAGATGCTACCTTGAGGCAGGACCAAAGCAGGAGCCATCCTGGAACCTTGTGCTGTCTACAGTTACCTCCTTTTGGTGTCCCTGTGTTTCTCAGTAAGCTGTGATACGACCCTGTGTAGTCCAGCTTTAGTGCTTTTCATTGTCAGGTTCATTGAAGCTATAGAAGATTATTTTGCTTGGAGAAAAAAAAAAAGATATGTGAACAAATCACTGAAAGCATTTACAGATAAAAGAAGTAGTCAGCAGAAAGCTGTCTAAAGAGGTTTCTTTTGTAGTGCAGCAACGAAAAGCAGCTACTTATGACAATAGAAAAAATGGCAATAGAAGAGTTATGTAAGGAAGCTCAGGTTTCTTTTTTTGTGTCCATGTTTTTCACTAATCTTGAAAATTATTGAGACACATGCTATTAAGGTTGTGATGTAATTATATTGAACTCATTTAAAAGAGCTGTAATGACAGATTTTTCCCTCTGCAATGAGTACTGGAAGTACTTCAGAAATTAGGCCAAGTTCTGATGTTACTTTGTAGTGTGATAAATAGGGAGAAACTCCATTAATTTCAAAGGAATTGTTCTAGATTGTTATGGAATACTTATAGTTGCTCAGTGCTTAGAGACTCTATTTTTCAGTTTTTCAGAAAACTAGCATATTTTCTAAACATCTTTCATTTCTATAGACTATTTTATATGCAAGCTAAAGCCTCATATACATCTTCTCCTTGCTTGGAACAAGCTGGGACAAATTAGATGTCCCTGAGGCTTTTTTCTCCAGTATTCCAGTTCAAGGTAGAAATGCAAATACATTTAATTAGAAATTACACAAAAAGCTTCCTCTTTTGGTGATTCAGAGCTGGTTTGCAATTTCTGGATGTGAACTAGAGCTGGTGGGAATTTTTCTGCTGAAACAACTAATGGAGAATTGGATTTCTGAGGGAGCAAAAAATTCCCTAAAAGGGAGAATACATAGTTACAAAATTATAAATTAATAAAAGTTGCTGATTTAATGTATTTTAGACCAGTTCTGGTGAAGATCTCACAGATCTTCTGGCCCTGTTAAATTAAATATAAAGGCCACAAATGTTTGGCTTATCATTTTTAGTGCAACCTGGAACACAGGGATTTTCCTCTTTACTAAAAAATCTGAAGTGGTTGTCTTCTGTGCTGTCAGAGGACATGAATTAATTTGGAAAGCAATAGATCATTTTCCTGTTGACTTTTCCAAATACAGTTTCATTTCCTTGTGAGGCATACTTGTGAGTGTTATTATTTTATGTTCTATATAAAACGCAAATGCAATAAAATACAAAATTATTTTAGTATTGTTATCTCAGTTGTTGCAAAGAACTGGCTTCAGTCCAATTTGTAGGCATAGTTTTGCAAGTACTAAGAAGTCATTTGCTTCCTGAGAATAAAATCACTATGGTAGGGACACCTAAAATCTGGAATACAAACCATTTTATAAAGGCAAAGTGATCCATCCTCAAGTCTTTGTTACTAAATTCATGCATATGCTTTTCAGGCATCTGAGGCCACTTCTTGGGAAAGATGATATTGGACAAATCCATGATTAGAGCCTTTGTAATGTTAACCATCCCTACTGCACTGGAATTGATTACACACGTTTGGTAAAAGACAATTTGAATAGTAAGTCACTTAGTCATATTCTCGTTTTCACATACCATTCAGCATCCTACTGTCCTTCTGCTCGTTCTTTTCTCTTTTCTCACACCAGTATGCACAGCATGTCCCCACTATTGTTCAGAATAGTTTAAGATGGCATTAAGATAGAAAGATTGGTGTAAACATGCAGAAAAAGTTCACAGTTAAATGTCCAGGCTTCTCCAATGCACAGACAGCAACAGTGTCCTAATGTCCCTGATGAAAAATGGAGAAATTAGCAGCATTTTCACCTGAAGAGGTGAACTAATTTCTGCAAAGAGGTTAAAGCCTAGTCCTACAAGTGACTGGGCATTCTTACTGTACCAGTGAAATTTGAGGGAACAGAGCATACTCAGCAGCTTTATCTCTTAAATTTGACCACTTAACCAAAGAAACTCAGTTTCCTGCTATGTAGAATATCTGGGGTTGAAAATTAACCTGCAGATTAGAACTGAGCCAAAACAGAACCCAGACCTCAACTCTAAAGCTACATCAAATTTATCTTTTTAACCATTAGATTAAATTTCCGTGTATGAACTTTACCAGATTGTAAAATGTTTTGATTTTCTTTTTACAAAGAGCAGCATCATAGAAAGACTCAAATCTAAACAGACCTTCATCCACTATTTCAAGCCCCATGGTTTCCTCTTTCTTTTGGGGCTCTTACTACTACATAGCATCACAACTGGCCTCTCATACTGACGTTTATGTCACTCAGATATCAAACACTAGGATTGCCTGGTTTTGTTTAAAACAAGATTGGCTGAACTGCATGGCAGCACTTACACAGAGCTACGCAGAGTCATGGTTGTAACAGCTTTGAGGTCTTTTTGTGATGGCAAGCCTGTATGCTGAGAGCTGGGGAAAAACATCTGTAGCTGACAGCACAGTCTTTATTAAAAGTACTTAGCCAGAGTCTGAAGCTGTGAAGTGGTGTATTCCTCAATACATGTGAGGTATATCAGCATGGCACAATGCAGTTCTGAGGCAAGAAATGCGAGCTGCTGAAATGACTTAAGGACCAGCAGTATTGCTACATTAGCACAGAGCTTTGCTCAGGCTTAAAGAGCCCATGTTTCTTGTAGAATCAATGTTTGGCCATCTGAGCTGCCTGCCCCCATTTAAAATGCACCTGAAGAAGTGCCAGTGCAGGTACAAAAATACAAGGTGGTAGGATGCAGCAAGACAGAGGGGAAGGCAGAACCATGGAAGTATTGCCTCAGAACACCTTGGGCTAATGACCATGAAACTGTGCTCTCAGGCCAACACCTGCTCCTGAGCTGAAGACCTCATTTACAACTGCATTGTGCAGTCCTGGTAGTCCCTTAGGTCTACTCAAGCTCTCACCGCAGCCAGCGATAAAATTTCAGTTGAATTAAGGCTGGACAGCACTGTCCCAATGTCTGGGAGCAGAGGCATTTCCAGAATCCCCAAAACATCTCAGAGAAGTGGTATCTTCAGGAACTGTATCCCTGCAGGAGCTATAGTGCTGAGATCTCACAGGCTGCATGTCAGAGATCTATAGATATAAACTGAATGGACCCTCTGGTTTGTCTTCTTGTACAACACAGGGCAGAATTTCTCCAGTTATCCTGGTTTTATTCCATATACCAAGTGGTCAACACACAAAATGAGAGGGAGAATTGTAAATAATATACTACCTATGTGATGCCCAGCAAAGGCCATATTTTTCACAGTAAGTGGGGCTGTATATTTGCTATCTTTTATAGGCATATTAAAAAAGGTCTGAACAATCATTGTGCATCCAATGAATCTACCTTTTAGAAATGCATTCCAATCTTCGAATGGTTTGATACATCTGCTGTGTTGACTGAAGGGTGCACATTGTGATTTCTTCCCTGCCCCTGTGTCAGGCAGCATTCCCTAGCATTCCTTCTTCCCAGTATATAAATCTGTGCATAAATAAGACCCTAAAAATCATTTGTCTTTCATAAATATTTCAGTGAATATTCCTGCTTGCACAGGGCTCTCTTTGGTTCCCCTGAAGCCAGATCTGGCCCACATACAGTGAAAATGAAGCTGTCTGCTCAACATGCAAAACTCCTTATGATCTAGCTAAACAGTAAGCATCAAGTAAAAGGAAAAGGACTTTTTCTTCCTTTGTCTTCCAGCAATGTTAGCTTAGACAGCCACCAGCACATGATCATTTACATAAGGAGGGAACTGCAGAGCTGCTGCCAACTGCCCATAGTGCCTGCCAAAACAGATGTTAGATGTTACTGCTAGAATAATGTCTTCTTCAGCTTGACATGTGAGTGCTGCAATCTTTATTTAAAAGGAAGAGGAAAAAATATGGTTGAATTAATGAAATGAAGCACACAACATACGGTCTGAAAAAAATTATAATGTAAGGGAAAGTGCTAGTTGTCCAATTGCCTAAGACTGCTAAAACTCGGCTGGGTGGATTTGTCACAGAGAACTGTCCTGGTCTGTCACATAGATGGATCTGGTGACCTAATAGGTCTGTTGTGTTTTTACTTTTTTACTCCCATGACTTCACATCAATTTTTAGATAGTTTCCAAAAGGCAGTTAGTAAAACTGTAAAGCTCTATATTGACCAGGATGGTGCTAAATCCAGCATTCTTTGTTACCAAATATTTACACATTAAGTACCAGGCAGCCTTATCACAAAACCCGTGATTTATGCTTGGGTTTTGCTATCATTTTACATGAATTCTGGGGGCTCTATAAAAACACAATTGAGATGAAGCTTTTGTATTTTATCTATGGGGTATTTTGTTCATATATCTTACAGGAAAAGAAAGAACCTGTCTGCAAAGGTGAACAATATTATAATTTATTACTTTGTTTGCCTGTCTTCCTGTAAGCAGGGAACTAAACCTCTTGGTCTATAGGGAACTAAACCTCTTGGTCTATAGAGCTAAAATGCTGACTTATATTGCAGTCAGCCTTATATAGTCAGCCTCTGTGAAGATTTACATTGATGCTGGTTTGGTGCAGTCAGTAGAACCAATGAACCCTCATATTTGCATTTGTATTTTGAGATTGAGCTTTCACAAGGCCTCAGCCATGTCTAACAATGTTCACTCTTCAGCCCTTCCTTTGGTTAATAGCCACAATATTGTTTCTTGCTAGCCTGAGGCTGTGGGAATTCAGCATCCCTGAGACCACTGTCCCTCACCCAAATGTTGTTGGAAGTCGTCAAAAAAAGGTAAAAAGAAGTACAGATAGACATGCAGGCACACATACTGCGTGATCTCACTAACATTGTTTCTTCAGGAGAACTGGCTAAAATGAGTTCAGACCCTCAGCTTTCACGTGCTGTGATTTCATTGCAGGTCCTGTAGTAAAAGCAATTTGCACCTACGAGCTCTCTGTCCCCAGACGACTAGGAGGTAAGGCGGAGTTATCTCTTTCTCCCACAGCAAGAGTAGCTGATACAAACTGCCTCACAGGGGATGCTCCTGCAGTTTTTAGGACTTCAACTTGAAGCTGCTCTGCAGAAAAAGCAACCGCCTAATTGCACAGCTGCCCGCTCTATGAGGGCGTGCAAACGAAGTGCTGCCATCTGCTTCTGAACACAGATGGTACAAGAAAGCATGTGAGTGCTTTGTGTCCTCTCTAGCTTCCTTTTCTTCTCTGGGGCAGGGAAAGGTGGCTGTCAATGTGTTCCCTGGGTATTAGGTTCTGGTGGGCAGGTTTGGAGGAGGTAGGTTCTGTGGCCAGGTCACGGCTGGCAGGAGGGGAAGCCCTCGTCCCCTTCTCCTTACACCTGCCGTGTGTGTGGCAAACTCTGGTGCTCCTCTGCTCCTGCAGTGGGCTGTTTTAACTGATTAACATGACATTTTAGGTGCGTTTTGTTACTTTTTATGGCTCTGGTGAACGCAATCAGCTCAGTGAAGAGTCTGATGTATACCAGAGCTTGCTGCAGAGAAGAGGAAGATGGAATGGGATTGCACATTTTGGTAGCACTGGTGTATAGGATTGGCTCAGCCATCTTGCTTAAAAACAGCAACAGACTGTGTTGAGATGTTATCACTGCAGGAGGGTTACACAGACATTACACTTCGTGATATGGTTTCAAAACTGCAGTAATCTTGGGCTTTGGTCATTCTGATTCTTTAAGCATTTTAAAACCTTTTCCTCTTCCAAATTACAGACTGTTTCTCCAGCCACTTGCAAAGGGACTGGGGGAGGACTCAATAGGAAAATGTGTGCTGGTACATCTCTGCAACAGCACACTGATGTGAAGCTTTAGCTAGATGCAAAATATATTATGTTGAGCAGTTAAGCCCTTTTTCTTTGCATACTCCTATGCAAAGAAGTATTTACATGAAATGTCAGTCACCCTGTGGAATTATATGAGAATTAATTATCTATGGAGAATGATTTGGCCCTATTAATTATGGGTCTCACATAAGAAAAAGAATAGGCCTAATGTGTCATATGATTTTTTTTTTTAGCTAGTAAACTAGGAACTCATCGACATCAAATATCAATACTGGTTTTGTTGAATAGAAATTGATGACCTCTGACAAAAAATTATAGGAGAAACTTGTATCATTTTGTCTTATTATAGCCTACTAAGACCTTAGTCAAGATCGGGGTCTTATTTTCTTAGGCTGTCATGCAAGGGGTTAAAGCTGATATTTATCAGATTATTGTTTGCAACCAGTCATGAATGAATAAGGCTTTAATGTATGTAGAGTCAGAAATAACTGATGTTAAAATGCAATTGCAAATCAAATACAGTATTTCACGGAGACAGTTAAAACATTATGTCTAATTAAGTCTTCATTTAAACATGTGTGTAATTTTGTTGTTCAAATTTATGTACAGCCTTGTAGACTCCTCCCTGCAGTGAATCACAGTGCCTGTTTGTATCTTGCCATTTAGTAAAGGAAATCTTGAATTTTATGTTTTGCAGATACAGTCAGATATAAACAAAGTCCTAAGAAGTTTTCTGGGTTATTCAAAAATCTGTATCTTTCACTGGGAAAAATGGAGTATTTATCATATTGTACTTTTAGAATATGCTCTAAATATTTTCTTGTCCCTGTGCTTTCTCTTTTTCTTCTCACATTGTTCAGCACCTTTTCTGAACGGCTGCAGAGCACAGTACTGGCACAGCAAACTTGCTGCAACAGGATCCTTTCTAGGGGAAATAGCTTCTTGGCTGCAAGGGAAAGTCATACTTAGGTACCAACAAAATAGATATCACCACCATGTGTATGAATTTCTGACTGTAGCATAAATATATGAATAAGATGAAATGGCAACCTGATTTTTTTTCTTTTAGGGGAAAGTAAATCCTGGAAGTTAAAGTAGAAATTGAAAGAAGGTTTGTATTTTTTTTCCCTTTGCAAATTATGAGTAACATCTAGCGGTTATCTTTCTGTGCTGCCAAAAGTGGTTTAGGAGGTTGGTTGAAGTAAATCTGAAGACACCTCATGTCTTTATAGCTGTTATAGAACTGCAAATGTGCTGAAAGCTGAATATAAGAACATCATGCCAACAACAGAGGTAATCCTCCTGCAGTAGGACCATTTGAGATAAAGGATGGTCTAGCAAGGGGATAAGCTGGTCTGTAGCTCCTTTTTGAAAAAAAGCAGTATGCATACATGCTACTTTGTCCAGCATATGTACTCGGCTGTCTTGCCTGCATAAGGACACCAAAAAATATCTGTCAGGCTGAGGAGAGATGATGCAAAGGAGTCCCATGGGCAGTGCCCTAAGTTTCACAGGAATTCTGTAGAAAGGGAGTGCAAACCACACATTCAGTGGGACAAATCCATCAAAAAATGTTTTTCCTAAATTAATGCACTAAGGCAGAATGACTTTCTCATGCATAAAATCAGTGCAAGCTTAATTTTTGTTCAGATACTTTACTGTTGCAGTAACACACCTACTGCTGCTTGAAACAGTAAACCTGTGACAGACTTTGATTTTGGGAAACAGTGCTACAGTGGGAGCAGTTAATGTAAAGCAGATGATTCTCAGTTTTCAGACAGTGATGTTGGACTGTAGGTCAGGAAAACACATTGGCATGTTCATCCTTCACCCAATTCCTTTGAGGGTGGACATTTAATATGAAAAATAAATGGCAAGAGAAGCACAAAGAGAACTCCCTACTACAGGGACCTTGTGTTTTATAGTTCAGAAAAATCATTTCACCTACTAGCTTGGCTCGTGAGTTTAAGAACTGCAGTTAAATGAAACTGCCAAATCACAAACCAGTTATTTGGAAATTGAAGAGAAAGAACATTCTAAAGGAAACTCAGATGATACAAATACTCCTTTGATATCAATTTCATAGCAGTCTATTCAGATAGCATATAATGGGAAATGCAGCAAGGGATACCCATAAAGATACTTAACTGAAGAAAAGCTCCTTCTTTGTTCTGTGTATTTTTTAAAAAAGTATTTCTGTTGCATTTAGTGTCATCTCCCCAGCCTAAGCTTTTCTTTCTTTCTTTCTTTTTTTTTGGGGGGGGTAAAGTCTATGGACAGGATAAATTGAAAATGTAAATTTTCATATATTTTCAAGGCACAAGCCATTTTTGCATGCAGATCGGGTTCAGTCATGACCATTTATTCAGATGCAGACACATCTATATAGAAGTGCAAAATCACAAACAGGAAAAGGAAAAAAAACCAAACAGGAAAATGATAAACAGGAAAAGTCTTTGAGAGGTTTCACTGCAAGTATTTTCCACAGCTCTGCTGGAGATGAGTGGCCCCTGCCCTGTGATAATTTCTTGGCCACCACAGATCTAGTATCAGGCTTTGGTAGGATCTGGGCTGTAGAACTGGACCTGATTAAGGAGAAGAGAGCAAGTTAAAAAAAGAAATAGAATAGATATGTACAGCTACTATTCATACCTGCATTTTAGGTCTTTTTGCTTTGCTTATACAAGAAAAAGAAAGGAAGTGTAAACAACAACAGAGGCAGTTTATTCATTAATGGCAAGTCATTGCCTCTGTTTCCAGAGGTAAACAAAAGCCTTACCCCGGTGGGCACAGAAGGACAGAAGGCCAGCTTCAGTGTACACTGCACCTCCCTATTCATCCCTCTAGAAAGCCTTCTGTGGATGGGCTGTGTATGTAAGGAGGGCTAGAAATCCTGCTGTAATCCATGAACTCTTTTCCCAAATATGCATAGTAAACCATATTAATTTGCCATACCCTCCCCATCAATAAATTTCCTTTTTCCAAGGGATGGGCCAGCAGTCCAGTGCAGCACAAAAGATCTTCTGAACAGTATTTTTAGTCTTCTGAAACAAGGAGGCTACAAAAAAGTGCAGAAATACAGACCTGTTGTGGTTTAACCCCGGCTGACAACTAAGCACCACACAGCTGCTCACTCACTCCCCCCTCGATGGGATGGGGAGAAAATCAGAAGGGTAAAAGTGAGAAAACTCGTGGGCTGAGATAAAGACAGTTTAATAGGTAAAGCAAAAGCCACACACACAAGCAAAGCAAAGCAAGGAATCCATTCACCACTTCCCATGGGCTGGCAGGTGTTCAGCCATCTCCAGGAAAGCAGGGCTCCATCACGCCTAATGGTGACTTGGGAAGACAAACGCCATCACTCCGAACGTCCTCCCTTCTTTCTTCTTCCCCCAGCTTTATATGCTGATCATGACATCATATGGTCTGGAATATCCCTTGGGTCAGTTGGGGTCAGCTGTCCCAGCTGTGTCCCCTCCCAACTCCTTGTGCCCCCCCAGCCTCCTCGCTGGTGGGGTGGGGTGAGAAGCAGAAAAGGCCTTGGCTCTGTGGAAGCACTGCTCAGCAGGAACAAAAACATCCCTGTGGATTTATCAACACTGTTTTCAGCATAAATCCAAAAGATAGGCCCATACTAGCTACTATGAAGAAAATTAACTCTACCTTGCCTCTTTCCGTGTGTGTGTGTGTATAGGGAGGCTAGGAACAAGCACAGAAATACAGAGCCTTCCCATAGATTTCCTCCTTCCATGTGTGTGTGGGGTATATGCACTCAAACCTTATTCCCAGAGCAGGATTAAGTAGAGTTTTTAATTATAGTGAGGACCATGTGAAAAAGCAACACTACATAACGCTTTTTAGTTTTAGTGTTTTTTAATTTTGATAATTGTTTATCTGCATGCTGTATAGATGGAGAAGTATACGATGGAAATAATTTTTAGTTCCACAGAGAAAAAAGTAAAGCATTATCTCAATCCTAGCAAAAATGTTATTAGCCTTTTAGTTCATAATGATTTGACACATATAAGTGATCATCACATACCAAGGACTTCGAAATATAGTCCTAGATATTTTTCACAGTCACAGTCCTTTCATCTTTTCTGACAGTTTCCCAGAGAAACAATGAATAGAGAAAATTAGATTTATTAATAAATTCAGAAAATGAGGAAAATGTCTCTCAATGAAAAATGTATCCACTTCTAATAAGCACTAGCATTTTTATTTCTTTCACTTAATTTTCAGTTTCACACTGTTATGGTAATATTGATTTTAAAATTTAACTTCAAACACTAGAATGATTAACAATAAGGTATAAAAGACGATGAAGACAGAAGGCAGGTCCTCACCTTCATAAACTGCTATAGCTCAGAGGCTACCAATGACATTTTATTCCCAAGAATCTGACTCAGGGTGAAGAGTGAAACAGATGTAAGGCAGGAGGAAGCGAAAAAAAGGAAGGCATGTGCTGATACCCTGGGCACAGTCAATATACAGTTCCCCATTCATCAGAAATATGCATTTTCTGCATATCTTTCAAGCAAATTATACTTCAAAAGGATACAGGCAAAAGTATTGTTCCTCAGCAGTTTTTCAAGAATTGATTCCAGGAGACTCATGAACCACAGTTTTCTATGTCTTTGTTATTTTTTCAGCTGATTAATCATTTACTTAACATCAGAACACGGGTAAAACATAATTGCATACAGCATCATACAGGGACTGACTACTCTACCAGCTCTGAGGAATGACAAGATACAAAAAAGTCACAGCAAGGTATCTTACCACTACAGTATGATGGCATTTACCTTGCCACAACTTTTATTCTTTATTCAAAGAGACATTTTTTTGAAATGAATATCTTGCTAATATATCAGGATCCCGGTCTGCAATTGCTCTGAGGCTATCTGCACTTACATTCAAGGGGGTGTTCACTTCTCCCTTTAATTTTCCTAGAAAAGAAAGGTGTCTTCCTTCCTTCTCCATTCCTGCTTCTTCCAAAGACAGTCTTATGACTTGTCAGGGCTTCCTAAAGGCGCAAAATGCCCTTGATCCTGGTAAACTCAGCAAGAATTGAAAGTGCTTGGATCTTGTGAAGAGGCGACTTGAATTTGTATGTTTAGTCCCACCTGCAGGGCCCAGAGGAATTGTGTATGGCTGTAAGATCACATACTGCATGCATTTGCACTAGGGTGATGTTGATATTTACAGAAGCATCAAAGTTCGCAGCTGCCTGTCCTTTCATAGACAATCAATAAATCATATGTCAGCTCTGGTGATTGTGCATGTCAAGTAACAAGTCATCTACATCTAAGCTATTAAAGATGGTGCACTATTTTTGTGTTGGTTTAAGAGCTGTAAATCTGTTCTGACTAAAAGAAGTAAACAGGAGGGGGAAAAAAAGAAACTCCATATACAAACCATCACTTGCTGCCATTTCTGGCTCTGGTCAGTAAATGCAGAAATGTTTATGAATAAGGAGAGAGCCCTCTCCAGTAAAAAAAAAATAAAAATCTGCATGATCTCTAAACTGCCCTACTTGTCACCAGCTGACAGATCTGAAAAATGAAAACTACTTTAGACATTTACTGATCTTTGTCTACCAGATGGTATATGGCAATTCCAGACCAATGTGATGGGAAGTATACGAATGGATGGAAAGCAAAGCAGATCATAATTGTAAGCATCCTCTTTTGTAATTCTGACCATTTGCTACTTCATAAATTAATCAGTCTGATTTCCTACATATAGTTATAATTTTACTGAAAGACAGACTAGGCTAAATGGATCCTGTTCTGCATCCCAGATGAAAATAAAGATTACAGAAAATAAACAGAATTCTGTGAGACTCTGGCATCAGCTCTTTACCTCCACTGGCTCCCTTCTGACATAAAGGTATTTATGGTCTAAATTAGTGTTAATGTTTTGCAGGGCTTAATTCGTATTACTAAGTGACTTTGCGATAAACAGCTAAAAGTGCAAAACATTACAATTCTATTTCCCAGACTATAATTTTCTGCAGCAATAGAAATGCATTAGTGCTGGCTTCAACTTCTCTTCTGCTAAATAAGGGCATGTTTTAATGCATATCTGAATCTACTGTACCTCGTTCTTCTGGGGTAGTTCACTGACTTCTTTCCAACTAATGAAACATGGGCAAATGCTGATGATCTGAAATCTGGAATTGTAGATGACATCTAGGAGCTTCCCTCAAGATGGCACTACTGAACTGCTTCACATACCTCTGAACCCTTATGTAATCTTGTTTATACAGTATCAGGGTCATTTTAAAGCTAAGATCACACGATGCTAATTTGGCCAATGATTTTCATTTTAATTTTGGCAAAATGCCTTCTTTATGTCTAAGCACAGGCATTTAAATGCAATATTTTTTGTGCAGGCTCTGCCAATAGTCTTGTAGTCAGGGAATACTTGTTAAAAAATAGCCAGGATTATACTTTGCAATTTGCCTTAGAAACCACAAACCCCTCTGAAATCTGCTACACAGATTTGTGTACATCACACATGTGTACACCCTAACATATGAATTGAAAAGGATGATACAAAGTAAGGGGGAGAATCTGTGAACAGAGAGAGAGCCCCTCCACGCAGCTCTCTATTTCCACTCTTAAGCAGCAAAACTCTTGCTTTTCCACCATCCTAATAGACCCTCCTGAAACACTGTGTAGAAAAGTCCGAGGTCATAAAGTATCTATAGGTGGAAAGTCTGGAGCCGCATCATTACTTCTTCTCTCATCTTAAGCTTTCCAAGAAATGTACCCCAAACTTCCCACACACTGTCCTGACCTTTGCACATGCACACAGCCTTCCAGACTGGGAGCTTCGTTACAAAGAGATCTGGACTATGATCAGTAGAGGCAGTCCTTAGAAAACAAATGCTTTTTTTCATCTTTCTTTTTCTGACTTTCCACAGTTGTTCTCAAAATCCCTCTCTCTGAGAGGGTAGCTGTCTTGAATAATATTGTAAAGAAGTATTTTTTTGTAGAGAATTCCATAGAGAATTTCTACACAGTTTGGGATAAGACATCAAGGAAAACCTAGCTGATCTATATCAATGAACTGTAGGAAGAAACCGAGATAATATAATTTGCATTAGCAATCACCTTATAAACCACTGGAAAGAATCTGGTTATACTTCATTCAAGTGTTGTAGGAGATTAAATGAAACTATCCTCATCTCAGGACTAAAGACCCTTGCTATGCTATGCTAAAACTATACTATGCCTTGAGTAACTGATTCATCATAGCAAAACCTCATCTATGTACCTATGAATAATGTGAAATGACCTAAAAAATACAGAACTAGGGAAGTTTTTACACTGTGAATAGTATCATAACCACAGACTCTGTTCAAAATAGCTAACGTTTTGTAACTTTTAAATGTCTCCTCCATGTTTTAAGGGTAGTTGAAATCCTAGTTTTTTATGCTTAAGAAAGCTGATTAGTTTGGGGGGTTTTTTTTGAAGCTGTAGCAATCTGCAAGAAATGAACAGACTTTTGTGAGACCTCCCTGTTACGTGGCACTAACACAGCTCAATCTTTGCTTAGCACAAAATTCATTCCATCCATATGAGACTTCTGAGATCAGGCCCTGTGGGACCAAAAGCTTGTCTGCTTTTTTCCTGCAACTCTGTCAGTTGGTTTGATAAGGTACATCACCTCTTCCTCACCAATGTTGCCTTCCCACAGCTGCAATTACAGAGATCTCAAATTACTATGAAAGGAGCTTCATGACTGTATGTGATGTTTCAGTAAGAGATGGCCAAAACTGTTCACTGCAGGTGAAAAGGGGCCAGTTTTGCCTAGCATACCTTGAGCTGAAATGTCTGACTTAAATAAAGGTTCCTTAGACAACCCTGGATATATTTGCAAATGGTGTCATGCTGAAAAACAATAATTTAGCATCAGCTCTGACAGAACAGCTGAAGGAGGTAATACGAAGACAGCATGTGGGACCTGTGCCTTGAACAATGATACCTGAGGGAATCCATGGCAAGGGACCACTACCCAGGACTCTGGTGGGTTAAGTGCTGTAGTCACGGAGAATTACTGGTTATTACTTCAAATCTCCAAATTAATATTCTGGTTTTCTCTCTCCATGTAATAAAAATTTGTATTTTCAGAATCCAATCAAGCATTTGTGAACAAGTGGAACAATTATCCATTGTATATTCAACAGAAAGATTGATTGGTACATCTAACCAGCTTTTAGAGGATGAAGGGAGGTGCATATTTAGCTGCATTTGCTTTATAACAAAAGCCCAGATTTCAATCACCATGTTAAAAATACACATTGTAATTCCTGGGGTTTTGGGGGTAAAGGAAGTTACCTGAAGAAATCCTTTTGTCTTTGTCCTTGTGTGGAAAAATTCAGTATTTCTGAGCAGTAGTGGTAAGAAACACTATGATTAAAAGGTCTAGCTGAAGTCAATAAAAGCTTGCAGTTTATTCAACAGCACCAGCAGTTCACTCCTAAACTCTTGGAAGCTGCTGTGATGACAAAACCAAAGCAAAGCAAAATCATGGTGTCTTGCTACTTACTGAATGCAATGAGCAGGCTTAAAACAAACAGTACCCTGTTGCTTACTGGGTCTTAATCCCAAAAGCACATATGCATGTGCTGCTCTTCACAACCATAGACCTTCTAACTGATTTATGTAAGACAACTTTGTGGAAATGTTTTCAGAATTAAGACCCTACATCTACTATGGATGAGCTGCAGCACATACTCTACTGATTAGCTGCACCATGGTAGAATTATTATTGATTGCTTATGTTATTGGTGTGCTCACAATGTACTAAATGCTGGCCTTAGAAGACACAGCCCCTCCTACAAAGTGTAATAGTCTGAAAAGGGATGAAACAAGGGATGCAGGGTAAGGGAGGAAGGCAGATGAAACATAAAATTAAAGCTAGACACAGTTCCAGTCTTCCAATACTTGCTGTTCCTTTTGCTCTGGCAAACTAGAGAAACTATCGCAGAACGTTTCTGACTGTATGAACAAATAACAGTTTCAAGGTATGCAAGAAAAGACACAGAACCTCAGCTAAAAAAAATGTTATTTGAAGGCATCATTAACTATCTTAGAAGAACAAAATTTTTACTCCCACTGATCTATACCTATTATACTTGCCTTCTTTTTTTCAGGTTTTCTACCCTTCATCTTCCCACTCCTTAGACTTCATTGCATAGCTATTATTTAGTAGCTTACTGAATGGTTCCTCTACTATCCATGCATTTGGTAAATATTATCTAAAATTATTCCCAGATTTAAGGACAACAAGAAGTAGAAAAGCAGAGAAAAAAATAAAGTCTAAGTATATCTTTGCATCTCAGTCAACTCAGGCCCATGAGTACAGCCTTTAAAAATGACCCACTCTTAATATATTGAACAGTTCCTTTTGCTTAGAATATAACAGATGCCAGTGAAAGGTGCAAAAAAGTGACCTTCTAATTGCTAGATCTGTCATATCCATGCATGTATGGAATGCCTCTACTTTCATACTCTGCAGCAGTGCAACATGAAGTGACATAGTAGGAATTTCCGGTGAATGAATGGACTTACAAGAATGGATGTGGGAAACTAATAGATGTATGACATGTCAGTTTGATTCTGATGAGAAAGCAATATTCGCATGTCCAAGCAGAAGTAAGAAAGGAACCACTAAGCTAGGCTTTCACAGAGGAGCAGCTACACTGCTAGATGGAATCTAATCAATGCAAGCCTGCTTACAGGGAGGTTGGCATCAAAACACAACAGCTGAAGTGTAGCAGATGGCTAGATCTGAAGGAGATGTAAACAGAGGCTGAATAACTAAGCATTACATTCTGCAGATGTCAAAGTTTCCAGGCTGTAAAAAATTTAGTCTAAGCGCTCTCCTGAAAGCTCTTTTTGGTTTTGGCTACCTAACTCCAAACTCTACCCACTCTCTCTCCATGTGATATCTTAAAGGCATCTGAATTGTGGTTGATGAGGAGTTGTCCCTGAAAGACCATCAACCGCAGAGGATTATCATTTCCCTGCTCCTTGTATATGGATCCTGCCAGTACTGGGTCCTCTAGGGATTTCACTCTCAGTAGCGAGGGGATATTGTAAAGGTGGGGAGAACACTGACATCAATATCGTTAAAGAATAGAGAAGCACAGGGATGGAGTGGTTAATTCAAATTTTCTGCAGATTGGGGAAGTGACAGAAGTCTCTTAACACCCTTCTCCTTCCTCGCACATTCACAGATTGTTTATAGGGCCTGTGTATGAGGAAGGTCTCTACCTAGAGAATGGCAGAAAACCAGAGAGCAAGGCTGTGTGCAGGAGTCAATTGTCCACGAGGCAAACAGATTTCTGTATAGTCCTCCAAAGAAATAAACAGACTTGAAAGCCATATGAGTCAACCCTAATCTGTTCTACACATTTTCTGCTGCCTACTTCTTTTGTCATCTTCTCCCACTTATGACTTGCACTTCTTTTCATATCACACCTCTACTTAGAACAGGGCACTACTTTGCAGATTATAAGCACCATTCATCTCTTTCAGTCTTCCCTTAAAACACTCTACCATTGAAAAGAAAAATTGTGAGATTTCTTCACCAACAATAACTGGTCTGTGCATCACATTCTGCAAGCAAGATAGTGCGTTGTTCATTCTCAATGTGCTTTGTAAAGAGTATGTGCATACTTGATGTATCTTCCAAAGTTGGGTAATTCAAACTGTTAGGGCAGATGTTTTGACTAGTCTTCAAGGAAAGGACAGCAAATGGCAGTGCAGAGGGGAATAATAGCTCATACACTGAGCCACTACCCAGAAACTGATACTAAGAAAGATCTATAGGGAGAACGTCGCTTCCCAGCTTAGGAGTAAGTGGAGAATGAAGTTCAATAGAAAAAATACTGTGAGAAAATTAATTGAAATTTAAAAGATTATTTTTAGCCCCTTGCTCTCATCTTTAGTTAATTGCAATTGTTCTTGATGGGTAGGTGTATCATAAAAGCTTTTTGCCTCATTTCTACCTTGCTTTGCAGGAATTCCAACTTTATGCCCTCTTAACTTTGGGCTGCTGCCAGCAATGTAGCTTCATTAGCCTAATATGCCTGTCTCCAATCATCAGCAATGCCATGCTATGCCTTCTACTGTTCACTTTGTGAAAGGTCATCAAACAATACCCTATAGTTGTCTCTTCAGCTCCTGGTCAGCAGGAATCCTTCTCACCTCTGAAACAAGGATTTTTAGGTCTTCCTTTGGACTCTTTTGTCCCTCTCCATGGCTTAAAGATGAAGTGTATCAAAGTTACAATTGGATGCTCCCTGAAACTACCTGAATAAAGTATAATTTTAATAGTGACTTCAGCTGGTATAGATGATCTCAAACCATGCTATAAGGATATTTATGGTAGCAAAAGAAATAGACTTTATTGAAAGAACAAAAAGTGACCATGCTTCAGCTAACATTCAGCATGCAGTATTAGAGTGATTTGTTTCACTTTGGCAATAAAGCTTTAGGTAACCAAACTGAGTCTGAGACAGAATGTCATGGTAGAAAGTAATTATGAATGACATTGGCCAGTTTGATGACTTTGCTGGTGAAATTACTATTAAAGCTGACAGTTTGGCTCTGGGACGTGGAAAACACTATGTTGTAGCCTGGACCACAGACCACATGGGGAAAAGGAAAGTCTACATCCCTGAGAAGTGTAATTGTATAGTGTCTGCATAGCCTATGGGTACATGTCATCTATCGTTTTAAATTCAGATCCACATGTAAACATTGCCAGTCGTAAAGGTCTTTCTTCCAGCCATCTAAGTATTTTTAAATGCTAAAGGTGATCGGAAGTAAAATTCAGATCCAAACAGAAATTAACACTTTTCAGTAAAATGTGTGTGTTCAAAATGAGGTCCAAGCTCACATTCACCTCTAGCTAAATACTCTACTTTCTCATCTTGAAAGGAGGAAGATTAATGAATTATGTAATTAAAGAATTAATAGAGTTAAGCAGAGAAAGCCAATCACTCTGATTGACTTTGAAGTTCTGGCTGCTTTCAGGCGACATGCTTGAAGCCTCTGGTCACTGGCAAAGCCACTACTTTACCCTTAGTAATCCATTTCACCTCTCTTTCCTGAAACATACCACATCACTGAGACTTTCTCACTACCCAGAAAGCCCAGGTGCTACACTGATGGACACCGGCAGATTTGAGAGATTGGTTTGTCAGACATCTCTGGACCTAGTTTTGTCCTTTTGTACTCACTGACTCCTTGCTCCTCTAGCTATGCCTTCCACCGCATGTCTTTCATGGCAAGTTTTCTGTGGATTCTGGCTATGAATCAAAACTTCAGCCTTTTGGTGCAAATTCAGTCATTCTCAACTTTAAGGCACTCACTTAGGAGTGCTGCTCTATGGGATGCTGCACACTGTTGGCCGAGGCCTGATGCAGGATAGAGGCTGTGCATGAACACTACGAATGTGAAGTCTGGTTTTGTAGGAGTTCGCCTTTGTAGACATGGGCCAAAATTCTCCTTCCTTCTGCTGCTATGGGGTGAGTTCGGCACTAGCCGACTGCTATGCTTTTCCTTAGGGAGAGCGGTATTTCAGACAGTGCTTCCTACAGGTATATATTTATGTACACATAGATACATATTTATGTACATACATATCTGTATATATATGTATAAATATATGTTACAGCTTGTTCAGATTCTTTTGGGGTAAATGCTGCTAACATTCTGTTTTCTAAGCTTCAAGTGTGGCTATTTGCCATATGCAAGGAAAATGTTATGACTTTGTTTAATAAAGTAAGGAAGAATTTCCAAGCTGGTCCAAAAAAATACAGGATCTGACCCTGGCCAATATCAGATGCTTCAGAGAAAAATGTAAGGGATGCTACGGTACATATTTCTGGAATAAACTCATTAATTATACAGAATAAACCAAACGTAGCTGCCACAGTTAGTGAGTGAATATTAACCATGCATTGTAAAAACACAAAACATGAGTGGAGTCAGCTGTTACTACCCTTAGTGATTTATGGAGTTTGAGCAGGTCAACACAGTTTCCAGCTCACTCCTAACCTTCTGCTTCTGCTTCTCACACAGACATATCATTTGCCTCAGTATGGCAGCAGGGACTGCACACCCCTGTCACTAATTAAACTGCAGAGTTGTTTGTCTCTGTGTGGTCATGGTATAGCTAGCTGTTTACAACTGAAGCTTTCACATATATTCTCATAAATCTCATTCTGCTGGTCGCTTACCCAATTCTTCTCTGTGGTGTTTCTCAAACATGCCAGTTAGTTACAGCCTTTGCTTTCAGTTTCTGAAACTCCGCAGCAGGGAAGTTTCTGTACACTGACAACCAGATACCATTACACACAGTGTATAATGAACTCCAAAACATCCATCTCTGTTGGACAGCTTTGTTTTAATATCCCTTAAAGAAAAAGTGATAGTACGTGGCTTAGCTCAGAAAATGGGGTTTCCTTCCCAGAGGCTCGGAAATGCCCTGGAGTCATGTCTTTTCCCCAGTGGTTCATGTGAGTCTGTGGGACTTTCTGTTAGCTTACAGTTTCACACCAGTGAGTGGGTTGTGCCAATCAAGCTTCAGTCTCTGACTGCTCATCAGACATGTCACCAGGCCTGACTGCCACCCAAAAGTGAATTGGCGCATCTCTGCCGGGGATCCACTCATAATGGCTAACTTGCTTGATTTTACACTGCCCACAGTTACAGTTCATCGTAACACAACCATACCATCATCTACTCAGAAAGGCAGCTCAAAGACCAAGTGTGGGGTCAGTCAAAGCGGATGGTGAGGTGTGACTGCAAACCTGCCTCACTGGACTCTTCCTCCTTCCCACACTTCCCACACCTCCCACACCTTCAGAAGGGGAAGGATAGAGGGGAGAGAACCCAGACAGGTCCATCCCTTTGATTTCCCTTAGGTCTGAAGTCACTCTCCTGATAAGCATGTGCCCTGAATAGACAATACCACTGCAGCCATTGTGGTTTGGGTTACATAATGCTGAGTTGCACGGTTTTCACCCTGTGCGCTTCTCCCGGGGGCTGCCAGGGGAGAGAACAAACCAGCCGCTCTGCACGTTGCTCCTGCACCTAGGCACTCAGGCATCTGTGTTGCTGAACACATGCCGTGCTAGGAGAGCACCTCTCAACTATTCAGAATTAATATTTGTGAATTAGTAACTATGAATAATAACTTATTTTTACTGAAGAAATAAAAAAAGCCAAATTAAAAGCGTGTGTCTGATTTAAAGAACAAAACCCCACAAAACCTGAAAAGCATCTTTGTGAGGTCTGTTTAAATGTTTGGAGGCAATTCTGAGGCAAGAAGCTAAATTTAGTGGAGTGATTCAAGAGTTACATTAGCCTACATGATACCACCCCTAACTTGTCTGGCAGACAGCCAAAGCTGCAGGGCCAGATTGTGAGCTTGTCTTACTTGTCTTAAGGAAAGCAATGCTAGTTGCTTTTATTCTTTTACATGTATGTTATATGACTAAAATATGTTCAGAAAGAACATAGGCTATAACTAATACCAAATGCTCTTAATTCCTGACTCGCTGACATCCCAGTATTTTAAATGCTCCGCAAACACCTGGGCATTTAGTTGCAAACTTCATGTAAAGGCAAGCAGGATGCTTGTACAAATAAGTACTCTAGAGCATAGCAAAATTAAGATACTTGCCCAGTATTTCTGAATAAGTGAATGTATGTTGTTTGAAACAGTGGAAGGGTACTCCAAGAACTTAAGTTTATTAGAAGTTAAGTTAAAGATCTCTCCAGAAATGTTAAGTCACAGCAGAAACTTCCTAGGTGACGATTCATTTACGCCTTCCTTCTGACCTATTCTTCCTCCTTGTAAATGAGTATCTTGCATGGAATTGTGGACTGCTGAAAGAGCTCTTCCTGATCAACAAAACACTCCTGAAATTTGCAAGGCTTTTTGAAATCTTCCCCCATTCACCTCAGCTGTATTCAGATTTTTCAGCCTTTCTGAGATACTGGAAGTCTCAGCTCAAATGTTAGGTCTAGTCCTGAATCAACAAATCCTTTCAAAAGCAGGCAGAAAAGATTTTCCTTATCACAACCCATCTTTTTGGTGAGATGCATCAGGAGTATCAACCTTGGGAAGTGGCTGCGGCCGTCCTACTTCTGGCATTTCTGTAAAAGTGTGGGTGATGCTAGGCAGACCTGGATGTGCAGCAGAGCTGGCTCCCAGGCTCTGGAGCAACTTAAGTGCAGAGTGGGCTTTGTGGCAGGCTGCTGTGCCCACTGTTTCACAACTCAGTTATCTTTGAGACAAGCCATTAGCATTTCTAATTCCAGGACACTTTATCCAGACCCTAGGTACCTTGCCCTATTACATTATTAATTTCTGTCCCAGCTTTGGACACTTTCACATACCGGAGACTATGCTGTTTTGTAATTGCTTTATTAAAAGTGCAGATGAAAATCAGTTAGAGCACTACTGGCAGCAAATGAATTTCACTTAGAAGCTATTACAGTTACCAACCCCAAATTATCCTCATCCCAGCTGGAGTGATGCCTCAGTCAGCAATTCACCTTTTAAAGTGTTCTTTGTGTGAATAAGAGAAAAAAAGAACATAATTGGCCTTTGTTGTAATTTTTATTGGTGCATTTCCAGTGGATCTTTCTGCTTAGCATTACAACAGAGTAACTCAGAAGCTCAGTGTAAATGAAAGTAACCACTTGGATTAACATCACTGCCATGGAAAATGGAGATAAACCCTCAGGGTGGAGATTCAGCACTTGGCTCCTGCAGAATCTGATACAAACACTGAGAAAAGATGGTTTCTTTCCTAAATTTTTGACAGGTTTTCAACTTGGACTAGGGCAGCTGTGGCCACATCTCTGGTGTGGGATTCTGGACGCTTTGGTCCAGAAGAGTGCTGATAAGTGCTGTAAGATACCCCAAGCACGTGAAGAGCAGTCCAGAAACCCCTCATACCCCTCACTCTGACAGATGTTTTCCCCATTGCTCCAGAGCTACCTGTTCTTGCTGTTCTTTGTACACAGGAGAGTTATCCAGAGGCTGCACAGTCCCTGTTCTAGGCTGGTCATGGAGGCTCTTTGCATAGGGAAGGCCATTTGGGTCTGAGGAAGCTGAGAAATGCTGTTCTCAGACACCAGCAGTGCAGAAGGCAGCTCCATTCCTCCCTCTTCCACATGGGTATGGTGAGGCGTAGATCCCAGTTCCTTATGGTGATCACCAGTGCTAGCTGCAGAAATGCGGAGGGGCTTAAATTTCCATTGAGTGCTCAGGATACTCAGCACTTTAGGAACTGCTAGAAACTTGAAGGTTTGGTTGCTAATACAGGACTTTTCAGGCACACGCTCCTTTTCTGCTTGCAGAGATGATGATAATTTAGAGAGCAAGAAATGCAAAAGGGAGGAGGTAGATATTCAGGGACACTTATACCACAGCCTGTTGGAGGCCATGCTCTACCAAGATCGAACTAAAAGGCTTCAGAGGTGCTTGGAGCTTGCAGGTCTGCATCACACCAAGACAGGGAATAGGTACAGGAAACACCACATCACCCTTTTTATTACTTGCATGACTTTGACTTTGGTGGCAAAACATCTCATTCACAGAATAGGACAGCTGTAGAAAGAACAAAAAGGGGGCCAAAAGGCCTAGTACCTTGCATTTAACTGAGCAACCAACAAATCAGTTTGCTTCCTTTGGAAGGAACCGTATATTCCTGGCAAGTCTCTCCACACTCAGGGTGAAGAAGACCATCAGTAGCTGTTGTGTGCAGCAGCGATAGAAGAAGGGCTTGCAATATGGAAGTGGATCTGTCTGAGCTGTCTAAGAAAAATCACCCTTCAGGGAGATTTAACTTATAAGACTCTGAACAAATATAGTCAGGATTTGGGAGAAGATTTCCATTTCACTGGAATGTGGTCATTTCAATATCATTTTATTCCTTTGTTAAATGTGTTACATTCTGTTCAGTCGTTCCTTGTGTTTTTCAGTTTAGGTCAACTCTTACAGTGAGTTTATTCTCAAAATGATGGCATTATGTGACCCATGGATACTAATTTCCATATCTAATTATTCAGTTTGCAACTAAATAAATGGGCTTTCTTTCTGCATAATCTTATCATAAAAATTTCATAATAATCAGCATTCATGGCCTGTCTGATCTTTAGAGCCCTTTGAGCTATGACAGTTAAGATATACCAGATTCTGGCACGCTAGAGCGCCATGTAGCTAACATCTAATTTGTCTGCTTTTGACTTCTCAGCCCAACAGCGTGTTTACGGTTTTGAGAGGAGACACTTTTTGGAACAATCTCAAAGCCATCCTTGTAACATCCTAGCAACCCATTTTAACCACTCCAGCACTGTACTCCTATATGTTCCTGCTATCACTTAGCTTAATGTGGCATTTTAAAACCACAGTTTGCTTATATACCAATATGTTTTTGTGAAATATTATTTTGCAAAATGCCAAAGCCACATGGTTGGCAAGAACCTGAAACTGGGATGCTTATTTAAGTACTTAGCTTCAGGTATTAGCATTTGTCTTAACATACAAAGCTTTTGATGCCTTGACAGCAGTTCTTCTCTCCATATAATGAATCCAAAGAGCAGACAGCAGCCCCTGACCTTACTCTTATTAAAGCCATGTTTTAAAGGCATGACCTGGATTTTTCCATCACCTGTGATAGGGTTGCATGTTACCCTGCCTAAATATTGGTATTAGGAGGAGAGAACAGGAGATTCTGGTTACATTCATCTCCTTTTCATCCCTTCACCTACCCCAAAACTACTTTGACTTTGGGGAAGGAGGAGCAGGTGTCTGCCTTCTGTAGCACTTCTGCATGGCTGCTTTACTCCAGGCTGCAGAATAACAGGTCAGGTAGACGATGTAAGGAGGTTTTGCACTGCAGAGCATATAAATTGCAAGTGTTGGAACACGTCCCTTTATGCAAAGATGGGCAGGAACCAAAATAGTAAGAGCAACACGGGTTTCACCCCAATTTCATTAGCATGCACCTCTTCTGGCTCCACAAGATTCCATTCTCCTGAATAATGTTTGCTATCATTGGAAAGGGGTTACTGCTGGAACCAGCTTTGTCTCTTGAAAAACCCACACGTTTCAAGTGCAAGAGTTAGGGGTTTTGTTTAGAATCACTGGTGAAGTTACCAGTGGCATAAGATTTTAGGGAATTCCCATTTTTCTTACAGCAGAGAGAGGGTCTATCAGTCCTCTCCTTCCGTGTCAGGACCATTCCTTGACCAATAACAGCTAGCGCTAATGCTTCCCAAGGTGTCCAGTTAGGGACAAGGTCTCACTAGGCTTCCTGCGTTGACTGATGGAGAAAGATAGACACCTTTAGAAAATGCATCAGACCTTAGGTGGACTGACTCAGTCCGTCACTCATGACTAACCCTATGCAGACATGAGGGCTACTACTTACCCTTTTGATCGACTCAAACATTTGCCTACAGCTAGGTGAGATGAATCCAGACCTAAGACATTATTCAGATATGAACCGTGAAAACTCAGCCAGGATCTCAAACTCAAACTGGCATCTTTTCTCTTGTCCTGGCCATGACAATAGAGACTCTGTCAATTTGCTCTTCAGCAGCACCTGTGCATGGGTGGTTTCAGTCTTTGGTGAGACCAGTATAAATCCACTGACTCTGCTGGCTAAAGGAGGTTGCAGAAACATAACTCTATACATTAGTTATATACAGTATAAGTAATAGAAATGTAATCGTGATCCTCTAGGTGATACGTGAGACAAAGGAGAACCCAATTCATTCTCTCCTACTCCTGGCAGTTTCTGCAGAGGTGCATAAAAGTAACAGGTGGTTACTTTTGTAATGAAATTGTGTTTGTGATTCAGAAGACAGAAATGAACAGGTCTGTCCCCCCCAGACGGTAGCAGTGTTACCAGATAAGTTTCATAATAGGGTTGCCCTCTGTTAGTCCAGTAGAAAATAATTTTTTTCAGCACACTGTTCCACTTAACTTTCTGAGGCCAGCTGAGTTGTATTGTACTTGCAATTGTATCTGAGAAGATACATACAATTAAATGATGGGGAGTGAAAATAAAGTTTGTTTTGTCTCCTGTGATGTGCTAATATTTATATGAAAGACTTCCAGTTCAGTGCTCAGTATATTTCCACAATCTCCACATCTGTATTTAAAATAGTAACTGGAATGATGACATCCAGTTGTACCTAAGATAGTCAGGACTACCAAGGGGAAGTGTCATGAAATGACATTTAGTGAAAACTATTCTCTCTTCCACAAGCCCTGTTCCCTGCCATGTCCTTCATGCCAGTTATTGATCAGATCTTCACTCGATGCAAAAAGCGTCTCTTTGAGCCAACGCTTTAAATGTAATAATAAAGTAGGTCATTGATTAACTGGAAGTATGACAGACAACTCCTCCAGTCAGGTCCTGACGTACTGTAAATCTTAAGGGAGGAAAGCAAGCGATGAATCAGTGATGTGAAAAGAAATGAAGCCCACCGGTTTTAGTCTTTTGGGAGGACTTCTCTCAGCAACATAGTTAGTAGCATTACCCTCAGCAAGTTGACGGCTATGCAAATTTACAAGAGAAGCATTTGGGATTTCCAAAAAAAGAAACAGAAGAAACAAATGTGTAAGATGAAATTCACTTACCCAACTACAGTACCTAAGGAGTTTTTTACTTTGCAGGCAACTAACTTACATTGGCTACTCCTACTCATTGTTCTCTACATTTAGATATAATATATATAATTAAGCACTGTATAATTAAGCAGTTTTACATGCATTGGTTTCCACTGCACTGTCTTCTGGCAGCACTTCCTCAAGAGTCCTTATCCCCAGGTCCACTCCATGGCTGCCCACTCTGTCCTGACCTCCAAGCAAAGCAGCCGTCAGCAGGAGAGTATGTGCATCGGCACGCTCCGGGGAAGTCTCAGGCTCACTTAGCTCCAGCAGCACTGTACAGGGCAGTCCTGCACGCAGTTCTGCCATCCTACACACCTCATTGTCCCCATCTACCCATTGCCCGCAAGCAGCACAAACATCCTCTTACTCCCTTTTCCTGTGCCCTCGCACTTTCCAAGCAAAAATTGCAGCACACACAAGCCTTTCATTAACTGGTTTGCACCATTAGTAACATCTAAGGAAGGATGGTGCTCATACCACAGAGCAATTCCATGTCAGACTCTCACTGGGAAAAGACCAGAGATGTGGCTTTGACTGAGCCAGAGCTAGCCTTATCCTGACCATGCTGAGTAGCCAGTATTCCCTCTTCCCCTGCCCCCGCTGGCTTTTTTTCTCCAAAATTGCTCATTGTGTGCCACGACTGGAGTTGCTAGATGTCAAATCTGCTCATCAATCAGTTCAGAGAGCAGAACAATGTTGGCTCAGCACTATGCACTGTGACACCCAGCAGCTTTCACAAGCTCGTGTTTGATGCATTTTTTTCCTAAGCATGTATAATCTGCAATTTCTACTGCTGCCTCCTCACTGCCTCTCACTTTCCCACCCATAAAAGCTAGCTCAGCCACTCGCACAACTTTTTTTTCAGACACTAGCATTGCCCACAGTCAGTCTGCATAAACATATTGGTGTGCAAAAAGAGAAAATGAAACAACAGGCATTTATTTAGCTAATTTTTATTTACAGCTATGCTCTGTGGACCTCATCATCACCCACGCATCTCAAGCCTTTCTGTCTCTCGTGTCCATGTCCCCGGTGTTCTGCCAACTCCAGCCCTCCACTGTCTCTGCCTGTAGCTGCAGTAGCCTGAGCTAAGCAGTGGCTACTTTCATAGGTTTAAGGGGGAAAATTATGCATGTCAATTAACCAGGTAGCATTGACTAGTTTAAAGTCAAAGCTATGATGTTTATTTTAGATCAGAATTACACAAATATATGTATATGCATACAGTCCACAAATATACATGTAGACTTGTAAAATACTGTCAGATTCCCCACTGCCCTGCATTTTATATAATCATTATATTAGTGCAAAAAAATTGAAGTTATATTAAATATTGCCAAAGTATAAAGGTCATTGTCAATGAACAAGCTTAGTTTGATTCTGTCATGCTTCATTTTTACTTTTAGAAATTTTATTTGACATTTTATCAAACAAATAGGAAAATTAAAGGATGCTGAAAAATAATTTAACATATTTTTGTTTGTTAAAAGTTATTTTACGTAACAAATTAATTAATGAAAAACTTTAGCCCAATCTTTTTTTCCAGATCTTGCTTGCTTCATTCCTTCCCTTCCTTCTGTTCATTCTCTCTCTCACTTTCTCTCTCTTTCTTTCTTTGTTTTTTTTTTGTTTGAAATATCAGCACTTGTACCTGATCTTGACATCCAATTTATCAAAGCTGGAAAATGTAGCAGTAGGTGTGCATGGCAGAGCTGAATGTTTGATACTACCAGCAACTCTTAGCTAACAATTACCTAAATGCTACAGGCATGAAAATGATGCTCTAAATTACATTAAATGAAGCAGCATACTGGAAAATTACCAAGATTATGCAGCAGTTTCATCTTAGGAAATCCGCCTGTTGCTAGAGTAGAAAAAGCCTTTACTAGCCCCTTTCCAGCAAGGACACAGAACGACCACATATTTCCTTAGCTGAATTCATACACTGTCTATTTAGACAGAGAGTGATATCATAAGTGCATTCAGGTATGACTTAAATCAGAACAGCACTACAGGGGCTACACAGAATTTTAAGAATAAGCATCCCAAACCCTTGGAGAAGCCCTCCTGGAGACTTGCAATGTCACCCTGTTACCCAGTCATGGGAGCTGGGACTTCCTTGTTCAGAGTCCTATGTGAGGTCCCAAGGGGACTGAGGTACCTAGATGCTTTTTCAGATCCCCATTCAATGGCTGTGTACCTGAAGTGAGGAACAGCCCTAACCCCACGATATACCAAAGACCTGGACATGAACTGATGCCACCCTTCCAGGCAGCCTGAACTGGGACAAGCAGAAATTGCCAGAGCACTCGGGAGCTTCCAAACTCCACTGCCCAGGTAGCTAAGATAAGATACTGAACACAGACAGTGGCTCTGTCTGGTGGCCCAGAGATTTGTTTTTAAATGAACCTGAAAGCATTTAAGGGTGGAAAGGAGATAAACACACCTGTGGTTTTCCCTCTTGTATGCCTACTTACTGGAATACTCGCACAGTCTCCATCTGTGTAGGTCTGGCTGGAAGTTTTTAGGTGTGAGTCTGTGAACTTCAGTTTTGAGGTTTCTCCTGGGAGAACTTGTGGTGAAAGAAAAGGAAACTCCATGCACCTTCTCCAGGCTCCGATAGCCTCTGCTGAGAGATTCTCCCTCAAAGATAACTCAAGGATTATTGTTCGGTATGTCATCTGCTGCAGCCAAGTATTAAATCATCTTTGACAAATCCTTTGTTCTGAACCTGTTGTATGGTTACCAGAGTGGATTTTCCCTACTCATAGCAAGTTTGGAAATAAACTCCCCCTAAATTACAGAAAATGTTAATTTCAGTAGCTGATAGGAAGCATAAGGAAATGGGAATTTGCCTCATTTTTTATAATTTAAACTAGTGTTCATCAACCCACTTTAATTGTAAGGAATGCTGAAGAAAAAGCAATGTCTCAGAAGACTGTTGCTTCCAGCAACATTTGATAATGAGTTTACTAAAATACATGCTACTTTACATTTTTGTATAAAATACAGCTTAAAATATACAAAGCATATTGAATATTGACTTTCTGTGGAAAGACTACATGCTAAGAATATATTCTAAAAAGTTATGTGTATCTACATAAGTGTATATTGCCTATATATATCTACAATAATGAGTTTTTCTGCAAAAGATGTTTTCCACTCTCCACTGTTTACCGTCAAAAAGCAGCAATGTCCTACAAGATTTGACTTTGAGTAAAATATTTGAAGTAAAGCCATTATTGAATGGTATTATTGAGTGAACATGGTTGAAGAAAAGTATTTCTGGTTTTCTTTGCGTGTATTTTTGCAATATGCTAGCTATTATTAATAGATATGTTGCTAACTGATCTTATTTACAACTTGTGTTAAGTGCTGAAGTCTTGGGGCTGTGTGTGGAGAGTTGGCAACCCTGATTGCCCAGTAAGTAAAACAGCATTGGCATTTGGTAAATGTGTCTTTGAGTTTGTCCTTGTGGCTGTACTTGAAGACTGGAAGCCCAAATCCAGCACTAAGATGCCTCTGACGCTCACGATCCCATCTCTGGGATTCACTTTACCCACAGAACTTCTTGCAAAACCTTCAAGGGGCTTATGCTCTTCTGCAAGGTGTGCCTAGTGTTACCTATCCTAATGACACTAGTTCACTCCTCAATTCAACAAGATTCGCAAAATTGATGTTTCCTCATCCAGTCAAAAGGCCCAATCCAATAGACAAGTTCCAACTGTGGTTAATGCATTACAAAAATAGGCAGAGGCAGCAACACTGGCAAGTGTACCCTCCTTTACCCATTGTATAGGAGTCAATTTATAATTCACAGGATTAAAAAAATAAACAAGTTTTTACTAAGACTACTAGCACATAGCAATAGCACATGAAAGGCAATATTAATTGCCTGAAATACTAAGTAGGTGATATAGAGACAACTTATCTGGGAAAGGAATTAGTTAGCAAACCAAAACATAATAGTTAGGAGTAAATCCAGGAAACATCCTCCCCCCGAGAATGATGAGAGAGCAAATTCAGAATGCATTTACCAAGCTATGGGGAGAACAGGAAACAAGAGTCTGAGGCCTAAAATAAGAGGTTAAGCCATTTCTATTTACACAGATTTTAATATATCTGATAGAACCAGGGCCTCTGTTTTGTAACTAGATTAGCTGATGTAGATCTGGCTGCAGCTGTGTGGCATCACTGTAATAAGTGGGATCCAAGTGGATGACTAATTGTGGCAGTGGATTTGGTTTCCAGACTGGGCTGTGAGGTGGTCAGTCGGCCAAATAGCTGTGTACTTATATGCCTATGAGCAATCCTAGTCCCTTCACTAGATTGTACGCACAGCCATATTACTTGTGAAATTTCCCTAATCTTCAGCAGAACTAAAGAAAAAGTAAATATTAGAGCTCCCAAAATTAATATGAGAAGGAATGGAAAATGCTTTTCCTATGTAGCTGTACAAATTGGGGTATGCTGGGTAATTATATCTTGTATATGGAATGACAGGCTGGAAAAAAATGAAATCTGTTTCAGAGGAAAATGAAATATTGACTTAACAATTTAACTTTTCCATAGAAATTAAGAAAAGTGGAAGAGGAGAAAGCAGAAATAGTTTCAGCTTTACAAATGCTCATCTATGTGTTCAGTCTTTCAATAAAATGCCACAATTAAAAAGTCCTTTGGAACAATATTGACACTATTTTGCTTATTACATAGTTGGTGATGTCAACTAAATAACTTCATTTGTCATGGCATCTTATTACCCCCTTGAAATTTTGAGTGATGGAAACAGTTAAAATTGGAAGAGAGAAAAAGAAACTCTTTGTGCTTCAATCAAGTAATCAGAAATCCACCTGAAGAGTAGCTGTTGCTCAGTTGTTCATCAGTGTAATGCGACTATGTAAATGATTTTATTTACAACCTGAGGCTTTCCTAACAGCTTTTCATATTTGTGTTAGCTTTGCTTAATGAAAATACCAAAGTAGAGATTATTTTTTTTTAACCTCACATGCTGAGCTGAGAACACCTACAATATTTTAGGAAAGCTGGGGCTGTCATTAATGTCATCTAGACAAAAAGCAGGAGGATGGCATTATTTTGTTACTGTGAAATGTTTCTAAATGTACCTTGCGGATTCATATAACCGTAGGATGGTATGTCTGCTGATGACTCATGCTGACTCACCTACTGAGCCAGAATTTACTGAGCCTTCTGTGCCCACACACAGTGATATGATTTCCAGTCTGAGTGAATTCTTAAAAATTTAATTTAGTAGGCTTTAACTACAGAGACAGATACACTTCTTCAATGGTTGTCTTAATTTGTATTTACGTCTTATTACATGTGCGTTCAGATTATGTTTTGCAGAATCCCTTGAAATCAATTTTTAAAATAATGTGGATAAGTGCAACTGTACTTTCCAAATATGAGTGTCTGTCTGAAAACACTGCAGGAATATAGAAGCAGTGATAACTTCCTGATGTTATGGACCTAAAGGCTTAATACATAATCGCTGCCTTTTTGCTACGGCTTTAAAGCAGTGCAAGTGAGCCTCAACTGCAATAGGTCACTAGGCTTAGGCAATGAATAATTAATAAAAAGACAAATTGACCTGATTCTGTTTTTATTTTTAAGACTGAAAAACATATATTACCCCACTGAAGTCAACAGAATAAAATGGTATAAAACTAGGTGTGAAAGCAATTCTTTAAATGCTACTACAAATACCTTCAGACTGATTTTGCTTTTTCTGAAATAAATAGGAATTGTATGGCAGACTTTAATGGGAACACAATCAGTCCAATTATTTGTCTCTCTCCAAGTTCTGGTCAAACTGATGTGATGTAGCAGCCTGAAAAGTAATTATTGTTGTTGCAGTACAAGCTGCAGTGACTGAAGAGATGAATACCAGTGAGATTCTCTCTTGGAACCAAATAAATCCTTCTCTTCAATCTCGTACTCTTTGATACAGGCTCCTATATTTGTTAAATCAGGATTTATGATAGTCTCATCCTCACTCCAGGATTCTTTCCCCTCCACACAAAGACAGAGAGAAAAAATATTTTGCTTGGACTACTCCTGCACAATTTGCTTTTCAAACTCTTCTGACAAATGACTAATGAATGTTCAGGCAACAGAAAATGAGATGCATGTATCTTCCCTCAAAAGAAACACAATCAAATGCCTCAGTAAACTGATCGAGGTCTCTAGACTTTTCTCCACCTTTCCAATATTCTGAAAGAACAGTTGATGCCCCCAAGCCATGTACCCTTCCCTCTTTCTCAGGGAATTTATGTCATTTCTCAAAAGTATGTCAGCTTTGACAGTGTTTTGGGGCTGTGTGTTTTACTTCTCTTGCTCCTGCAGTCAGTCAGGCATGATTCCTAATCTGCAAGAGTTTGTCTATGATTCTGTCTTCTCATCTCTGGGATTCACTAAATTGCCCTGTCCTCTAAATCTGAAAGTGCTGGATGAGTGGATACTTCATCCCCTGTGGTTTCTGCTTCACTGGCTTCCTTGTACTTTGGGTATACAGTCCTTTGTTTTGCTTTTGGAAGACAAAAATCCCAGACTTTAAGTCTTTAGTCACACCTTCCTGCCCACATCATTGTTCACACAGGGCTTTCTTGTTAATTCTGCCACTAGAATTCAGAAGTGGTTGGTTTTGTGGTTTGAGTTAAATGTGCTTGAAAATAGAGTATAACTTCTTCTTTTTGTTACTTCAACCCTCAGTGGTCATTAAGATTCTGTATGTAATGGGGCATGATACAAGGAGAACCACACAGCTGTATGACAAGGTTTGAATGGAATTTGAAATATGTCTTTCTACCTCAGTCCCCAGATGTTCTGCCTATTAATGTTCCATCTCTTGCTGTTGCACTGCTAGTAAAGGTCTACATTTTATCTGAGACCATCCATGATTTCTATCAAACAGGCATGCGCAAAGGACTGCTGAACTCCTGTCGGATGCTCTGTAGTAGAGATGCCCACTTCTGTCACTAGGGAAAGGTGTAGCATCTCAGGAGAGGGCCATATACTGCAGTCCATCCTTTGCTGCAGGACACAGCAATTTCCTGAAAGTGCCCTTATTACTGAATATATACAACAGGTTGCTTGCAGGAAGTTTCCCATGCTGAAGAGATGAGTGGCCAAGAAATACAGCAGCTGAGAGTAGATTAGTATTGCCAAGTAATTCAGACAGCTCACTGTTGGTCTCCTTCTTTCCAAGTAGTGCCATGGACCTGTGGGGAGAAAAGAGTGATTACTGGATTAATTGTTCTGACAGTAGCTAATTTCTAAAAGCCCTCTTTCTCAAGGGGCTCTGGTCCTTTCTGTGTTTTATTGCTGGGCAGGGAAAGGGCCTCTGGAAAAATGGTGGTTAAGAAGTAGGCTACTACCACTACCAGAGCAAGTCTTCTTGCCTACAGCCTATTCCAGAGGGCCACAGACTGAATAAATAAACTTGGAAGTCATAGCCGCTGGAGACTGAATGTCCCTGCTCTTTTCAATGTCTCTGCAAGTACTGTATCTTCCTTTCTTTTACTCCCGATTTGCAAAAAATATAATGATAATGTCATAGCGACGTGCTAGTAATTGAAAAAAGTAGGGTTTTTTTCAAGGAGTGAAAATTCCCAAGCCCCATCTAGCAATGCAAATAAGCAGTTTACGGTGTTTCAGCTAACACTGGCCTATCTTAGATAAACATATATGATTGCAAAGCCTGTATCCAAAGGTCCCTCTCTAGCTGAATAAATTGGCATTGAGGTTTTCTGTATCTCTATAGCTTATACACTGCTGGCATCCAGTTTTAAGCATCCTACTGTGATGTGACAGTGCCAGCAGTGTGTTTGGCACTGCCCACTACGTACTTACCTTTGCACTTATTACACTTCAGCTGTGGAGCCTCTCAATTTTTTTTTCCAAACACTTTATGGAAAAGCTGAGCTTGTTACCATTGAAGAGCTTTGCCCAGTAGTGCTCACCAGTTGTCATTCTTTCTTTTCCAGCTTTCAGAATTTTGTTGTTCTTATACCCCTTTGCAATGGAATGTAATATTTACATTTCTTAAATCTTTTTCTAGATGCAAGATACTCACTTGGCTTATCCTGGCAGCCATACACTCTGTGGTTCCCTGTGGCACTCTCACTTGACTGTCTTGGAGTTCCACCTATTCTTCTGCCTCACCCCTCCTTCCCTATGATATGTTGCGTTCTTGGTAGTGCTAGAGCACTGTGTAACCTCCAAAAGATTTAATCTCAGTTGGGCACCTGCAATTGTGCAATCTCACATGCTCAATAAATGCTGCACCGGAAAGACTTCTCCCCATAGTGTAACACTGACTCTTGCTATTTGTTAAGAAATGCCTTGGTTTCTCAAATTTCTCCCAGGTTGTGGGTATCCTAGAGGTAGGTGTGCCAACTCATTTATTTGGACTTGATGCTTGCTTACAAATAATGCTCCTTGTGCTTGCCACAGTTACTTGAAATCACTATTATTACCAGGCAAAGTTAAATAAGGAAAAAAAAAAGATTATACTAGCAAAGCAAGGGTTAAGTTTCTGTTTACAAAATGGAAACAAACTTAAACACACAAACAAAAAGCATAGAAGCAAGAAAATCCAATTTCAATATGTACCTTTTTCTGGCAGTCACTCACAGCTTGCCTCTGGGAACCAAGGAACCACTAGAACTGTACTTCAGGATGTACTTCTCAGTTGGGTTTTTGCCTGCCTCCACCCAAAATATGAGGGACTTCCCTACTGCAAGGGAGGGTACACCTCAGAACACTTATTTTGACCATCTCCCTTTCCTTGCTTCCTTTAATTTAGAGAAAATTCTAATATATTGTATGGTAGTTTTGAGCAACCTGAGCTATTTAGATGAATGCAAATGAAATTTGTTTACACTTGTCTCAAACTGAATTCTCTCTGATATGCAGTGATCCTTTGACACACTGATTTCCAAACTTAGATTTACCTTCCTGCTTAGATAGTCAGTTGAATTATAATTTGATTTGGGTCTCCATTTCCCAGACAGCATAACTTCTATTATGAACCTGTTTTGCATGGCTTTTTAAGATCTTACAAATGATATATCATAAAACTATCAACTGTACATCAGACCCGAACCTTGCAGTGTGACAAATGGATTACTTTATTCACAGGGTTCACACATGAGATGTCACTAATAATGATGATCAGTTTAGGGTTTGGAGCATTTTCTCAAATAATTTTGATTCCTCTTACTTCCTCACTTTATAACATCAGAAGCTTTGCAACTATCATAGTAACTTCCAACTCTAATTCCCTTAGCCACAGTTAATTATAGATATCCCAGAAGTTTCTCTTGGAGTTATTTATTCCAGAGTTTCTTGATAGTTAGCAGGCTAATAAGAGGTCTTCTGGGGGCCCTTTCACTTTCAGAAATACAGCTTTTAAAATGTCAAGTACTATCACCAAGACTTGGTTTTGTTTCATTTTTGTACTGCAGAGTGTAAAATTCATGAAACTGCTCATTTCTCCAAAGTCGAACATTCACATTTAAAATCTGCTGTCCTCTTGTCACTAGCTTTAGATTATCTTTGAAATTAGAAAATCTTTTCTAATCATTTGAAATACACTTATTTAGTTGGGTAACAGATAGCCTGTTAAAAAGGTATGCATTACACATTTCACTGACTTAGTAGTTCTCCTGTTGACAAAAACAACCTTTGCAACATGCTTATTTTAACTGGCAGTCCTTTGGTGGAGTGTGGGAATAGAGTTCATAACACTCATTGTGCAGAGAGACAACATGCCTATTCTTTATATTTTCTCTTTGATAACTGCAACTACTAATTTATTTTTGTGTTTCAAAAACACCACTAGACTTTACTTTCCCTTTGAGGGGGATCGATGCTCTACTTCTTACCTGGCTTGTATTCTTACCAAGATTAGGGGCACTCTGGCTTGAGCAGAGCTGAACCCAAAGGCTGTGATTGTGTTGCTAGTTTCCCTTTGCTGAAGCAGGAGGGAGTCAGAGCACTCAGTACCTCAAAGGAAGTACACAGCATACTTAATGTTGACACTATTATTATGGTTGGCATATTTTGATCATCTCATTTTCTCTTTGATACTGATGTACAGTAAAGTGTGAACATTATCTTTAAGCTGCAATCTGATCTTACTGAGCTTTAAGTGCAGCGAAGGGCAGTGGATTTTTCTCTTCAGCAACAACATGAACAGCAGGAGCTCTGGAAATTGTAGTGGCAACAGCAGCTTCTGTTGTGACAGTTCTCTCGTAGGTCACCATGGTGAGAATGTATCTGAGTGTTTTTGGTTTTTTTTCTGTCCAGACACTAATATAATTTCTAGAAGCCAGAATAATAGCTTATATAAATTAATACCCTTGTCATGAATAATCTCCATGTGGATATGCTAGTAAGAAATACACACACTTTCTTTTTTAGGAAGGATTTAACAATACTTTCAAAACTAAACACAACATTTACCTTAAAACAGTTGTTCTGTCTGTTAGTGTATAATTGGAAACCCCCCCCACCACTATTAATTGAAAAAAAAAACTTAATAAATAACGACATGGAACCTGGCCTACATTCTGCTTCGCTTTTCTTTGTGAAGATTAATTATGTGCTTATATGTTTTAACATTAAAAATGTTAATTTTTATACTGTGGATGCTGCAAGACAATGCAGGGAACGTACCTGGATTTAGCATGTAGAAGGCTAAGTTCTTTGCACGGAGCTCAATATTTAAATGGCTGTAATGTGACGAAGTCTCTGACTCGGGCCGCTTTGATGGTCAGGGATAGCACTTATCAAACCACACTGCAGAAATGCAGAAAAGGAAGAACTCTTTTTTTTCCTAACAACTTCATGAGGGGCTCCATTTGAAGTCAGTGTTATTCCTCTTGCCAATCATGCTTATTAGCTTTACCTCCCAGCAAGCTGGTGTGCAGCTTGTTCTTACTGGATGGGTTTGCTATTGGTGACTCTTTTAACTGAGTCACCACCAAGTGTTTCCATTAGCAAGTTCACAACCAGTCATGTCTGCAGCTCTGGCCTGCTGGGCCACTTCTGGGGTTGTGCACCACTGGGATGGATACCAGAGAGAGCACTGCTTAGACATTACAAGACTGTAAAGAAAGAGAGGCCCTTCCCTTGCTGTGGCCTTACTTTTCTTGGATTATTTGATTTCTTGCCACCTTTTCTTTCTACTTAAACTGGTATTCATCAGTTGCATGCATCTATAAATTAATCTACAGCCCCTGCTGCAGTTCAGTTCTTTAGGAAAAGGTTCAGTGATCTACTGGACATACATAAAATTTCTGTCAGAATATGATGTTCCCCCCTGCCCTTCAGTCTTTAAAATAAATAAATAATCTTCTCAAGACCCCCTTTGCTCATTGCTAGTGTTTCAAGTGTGTGTTAGGGCAACCCTTCACACTGTGCACAGTTTGGTTGCTGGTGGTTTTCCCCTCAGAAGAGTGATGGGTCACATCCATTCCAGTTTAACAGCTCAGCTGATCTTAACAGAATGCCCTCACCAGAAACATACTTGAGTAATAAAAGCCACTCATAGATCAGATTGCTTCTGCCTGATGCATTGCCTCATACTAGGCAGCTTCTCTTACCCATGGGTATATGAGAACAGTGTGTATTATAGGCCCCCTCTCTCACTGGGGCTCTCAAGCTGCTGTTTTCCCTCAACAATGGGGTGAAAAAGAGATGATGGTGAATGGAAATGTGGGAAAGTATTTTTACACTGTTAATGATTTTATGAAGCAACCTTTGCCACTCTGCCAGGCAATTACTTCTCATAGTTAAAGTAGGAAGGGTAAAATAGTGAATTAACAGTAATGATGATTCCATATGAATTAGGAAAATATCACAAAGATTAAGTAGGAAGCTGTTAAATTGTTGTCATTAGATTACTATTAGAGACATGCTTAGGAGAGAAGTGTAAATGGGCAGGAAAAGGTAGCAATGGAATTGAATCAACAGTAATGTATCTCAGTTCATAGCTGCATATTTCATGCTAATCTCTTCAGATTTAATTTTTTTCTTTTTGAATCTCATGCTTATTTTCATATTTTCATTAGAATAGCCTGTACTATATCACATTGTATGTATACAGAATTTGAAAGATGTTTGAAAATTGAGAAGATAGTTACCAGAATTCATGTATTCTATGGAGCTTAAAAGCAAGCTTGCTAGCCAAACTTGATCAACTTCTTCAGTAACATAACCTTAAAAGATAAGAACATAAGTACTTTACAGTTGATTATGCTTAAGATTTGAACTCTTTTAAAGCATTTTAAGCTCTCTTAAAATGTTCTAAACTCTCATAAAATACTTCAGTCAAAGGGTAGAAAAAGTAATCTGAAGTCCAGGTAGTCAGTGAAGAACCAACCAGGGCAGTAATAATGATGAAGACACAGTAGAGATGACAGGTGAGAATAGTCTAAGCAACAATTGGTATTCTAACATCAAAGTAAAATGTTTAGCAAGATTTTAAACTGCAGAAGGAGACATCTCAACAAGAAGTTAACAAAATGAATGCTTATAGTTTATCTCCCATGCTACCTCCAATACTGCATTGAGTTCTGACCTTCCCAGTAGCATGGAGGAAAAGTGTGAACTTACGCTCACAACTTCATTGGGTTACTAAGGCAAAATATTGCTTGTCAGCTAGGATGCTATAGCAGTGTATAGTAGCTTAAACTAACACATTTTACTTCAGCAGCCGGATGAGCTGAGAGCATGCACACAGGCAGTTATTACAGCTTGTCTGTGGAGTAGTAACTTATTAAGCCATGCTAAGTCACGGCTTAATTACAAACTGGCTTGACAGCTTGTGGCTGTCTGTCCCTACCCAATTTAACAACATGAACAAAGCTCAAACGAAGGCAACAGAAATAATCATGGCACATCAACCCCTTCAGTTTGTTACATCTCAAAGCCAGCTCATGGCTGCCTGTGTGGAGCTCTGAATAAGTACTGCCACACTGCCAATTAAGTGCCTGTGTGAAGGCACTTAACCTGTTGCCCAGCCATGCTTAAGATTGCATTTGTCATTCTAATGCTGAAACTGAATGGCATTTCATATCATGCTGGGATAAACCAGAATAGTCTGTCCTTCTTTGTCATCCTTTTGAAGTGACAAGCTCCCAGCTGCTAGAGGAAATTTCTGATATTAATCCCCAAAGGTTTTGCTTTTATACTCTTGAGTTAACTGCATTTCTATTTCTCCATCAGTTTAATTGTGTATGGTTTCCTAGTTCTCCTTACTGTTGGTACCTCTGAGCACTGGATCATTTACAAATTAATTTCCCACTACCTTCTTGTGTCAGTGCCATTAAGGAAAATATCTAGTAGGTTTAAGCCCAAAACTGATCTTGGGCAGGGTGGGGGGAAGAAAAGAGAACAACCTTTACTCAGATACTTCACCTCTGATCATTAGATTTTGCTTTATCCTCTACGGATAGTCCATCACCTCCATCAGTCTGGTACTGCTCTGCTAATTCCTATCATCTCCTCCTTTATCTAGAACTTGAATGATATCAGCAAGAAAGATGCTACATTAATCTGGTAATGCCCACCTTTTGTAAACAAACATTACTGTTTCTCGTTTCCTGCTATACTTACTTTAAAGAGCTTTCATTAAAGTGATTTCATTTGACAGTTTTCTGACTTCTGGAATGGGCATTATCTGTTCTTTCTGCCCAGAGGCTGTAGGCTGTGTTTTATTTTCACCTTATATGTGATACTAGTGATTTTCTCTCCCTCTTTGCTATTAGCTATCCTGCCCTCTAACCCCATGTTCAACATCACCATCTTTACTGAAAATTGAGACAAAATATGCATTTAGTTTTAGAATCAGCTGGAGACTCTCTCTAAACCCCACTTCTTCCTCACTGCAAAGTGACATCACTTCTTTCTTACAATATTATGTCACAGCTGGATAATATCCTGCTGGTTTTCCAGGTGTCATATGTAAGGTCTAAATTAACCTGATTTTCCAGATAAATTCTCCCTTCATTCTCACATTTATTGTTGTTTGAGATCTTTCCTGAACCAGACCTTTTTTTCTGTTCTATGCTCTCTGCTTATAATTCTTACCTCTCTGTTGATGCCACTTCTCTTCCACTTACGCCTTGAAGCCTCTACCTGTAAACCTTTTTGCCTTGTGTGAGATATAGGATCCCAATGGAATTAGCAATTTTGGTTTTAAGATGCCTAAAGCTTCTTCCACATTCAAATTTCTGTTTTCATTATACAAGCTGATTTTATTGCCAGGTCCCTTCATTTATCACAGTTTGCCTTTCTGAAATTGAGAATGTTCTACTTTCTTTCACCTCTACCTTTCATCACACAACTTGTGATCACCTACTCCAGGGTTATTATCTACAGTCAGGCCTTTGAGGGCATGTTCCTGAACCATCCAAAAGCTTTATTTCTTACAGGCTCAGTTACAGTTTGGAGGAGGAATTCATTGACTACCACAGTCCAGAATGTCTGGCCCCAACTACAGGTAGCATGTATTCCCCAAACTATTAACTGAGAATTTGAAATCTCACTGGCTGGTTCTTTGTATCCAAGTGGTACCATCTCTTTAAGAACAGGAAGTTTTCTAGCTGCCTCCAAAACTTCTACCCAGGGGTCTGTAACGATCTCACAGCCCTCTCCTCTCAATATACTCTGTAACCATCTTTTCCAAAAATAAATTGGAACTAAATTATGAGCTGTTTTATTCCCTATGTTTTATCTGCAGAACATTGCTTCCTTAATATAGAATGTTACTACACATCTTTATTTTCACTTCTGTATTTCCTCAATGGCAAATCCCCTCTAATCCACATGTTCCAGTTAGGAACTCCACAAGTTGTGGGTTTTTTTATTGCAAGGGGGGTAGCCTGAGCTGTTTTGTGAAATTCCTCCATTTTTTCCCCCAAATACTGGAAATAGGATAGCCACTTTTCAGTTATTTCATTTTGACACAGTAACATTACTTGTTTTTTGCCTTTGTCTGTATCTGTGCCTTTTTCTTTGCTACCCACTGCACATTCTTCCTTTTCCCCATTGCTGTATTAGCATTTAATCTTCCTCTTGTTGAGCAAAACCAAGGCGAAATATTACATGAATCTTTCCAAATTTTCTCTACTAATTTCTTAATATGAAGATAACCCTATTATCTGTGGTGATTTCCTTCCTTTCTTTACAGATGGTGTAATCTAGAAAGGGTATGCAGGGAAGTGGTGAAGAACTTCACTACTGTTGTTTAGTCAATTAATTTCCATGGGAAGTTACTCAGCAGAAAATGAAAGAGCTTGTTTGCTTTGCAGATAAAAAATATTCACGTACCATGAATATTTTCAGCGTCTGAGAATGCTTTCTTGTGAAACTAGAGCAGTTGCCACTTGTGGTCAAACCAGTGTGAAGGCCTGTTAAAACCCCAGATGGATACATGCTTCCAATGAAAAGCTAACTTTTTCAAAAACAGAGGTAAAAGTTGAGATAACAATGTGAAAATGCTGTCAGATTGAGTAGCTTCCCAAAGTTACTGATATTTTGTCAGGACCTGTTTTACACTCATTCATTTGAATGTGAAACAAATTTAGTTATTGAGATTCGTGAACAGCTACTCCTAAAAAGACAAATCTGTTCACCAATAGAACAATAGAACATTAAAAAAATGGGAATTTTAAAAACTCTGTATGGTAAGAACTCACTTTCATTCCTCTTAAGTGCAGTATCAAATAAAGTTGTTTGCAAATTACCTTTATCCTGTACAATCTATTTCCCATTTACTGGTTAGCATTTCTATTGTTCATAGTTATTTTCATCACTACTAAGAATCAGATGGACGTTGCATGTATTAAAAAATGCACACACTTTCAGTCATGCATGCATTACTGCCAATCCAACACACATGTATGCTCACAAGCAAATACCCTTCTTTAGTAATCCTACACGAAGCTTAACTGGGGCCAGCCACGAAAAGGCACAAAATCCCTAGATTAGCCATTAACTCCACATTGCCACATACAACCATTATTTCGCCTACTTATTACTTCACCCACCGACCCTGCTGCCTGTCGCTGTGCTACTTGCCTCTTGCCACACACACCTCTTGAGCAATGCCAGCATTTAGTTTTAGCCCACACAAACCAGCCAGATATGCACATTTTCTAGTGATTAGGAATGTGCTGTTTATGCTGGGTTAAGGACTCGTGTGCATGGTGTAGATTTTTAGTTAATCTCTAACATTTAAGCAGGTCATATTTGAGAAGCAGTAGGGGATATGATTTATTACATTAGAGATAATGTGGGGTAATATTTATTATTTTGGGAAGTCAATTCTGTAAAGGTTGTACTGGTAGCGAGGTGATACGATAATGAAGTATTTTATTTTTTCTAAATTTATTATAAAATGATATATTCAGTTAGAGCTGAAGGTGAAATGAAGGGGACAAGAACGAATGCGTCGAACCTAGAAGCAAGAAGAAAGGCAGGGTCTGAAGGTTTGAATGACAACTGAAAGACTACCTTGTAATTTCCTTCAGTATTTCTGTACATTTTTGTTTTAGTAGTCACTGTGGGAAGAATGGCTGCTACAGTAAATTAGATGGAAGAGTCAGTAGCAGCTGAGTATACCTTGGTCATACTGAGCAAAATTATCTAATGCTACCTATGGTAACTTTCTGGCAGATAGCCTAGAAGCAAAGTAAAGGGTGTAAACAGAGAACTGATAAAATTACAGGCCAGTTCTGTACCTGGTGAAATCTGTGCAAGATTTGCCATTACTTTAAAAGAGTGACAGGCTCTCAAAAAATTCCTGGTGAACCACATTAAATAATTAATTAAATATTTCAAAAGTTCAGTATCTAGGCTGAATGAATTTTACATTCATCAACCTGAAGATATAGCAATTTTTAGCCAGATTTGTCATTGCTTTAATAATACATGAATTGTGTTTAAATAGCTATGAGATATAAGCCTGAGGGGAAAAAAAAAATCCCTAGCTAGATGTATAAAAGTATCTTGAGTCCCAGATCATGTGGACACTGCATAGTTAACTAGGTTGACTGGCAGCTGGGTCTGGGTACTCGAATTAGCTTGTCTATGAGCAAGTTTTCTATGACAGAAGGCTAACTGCAGTCTTAGTGTTCTGGCTGTTTCTGAACTTGCTCACAAGTGCCTGTGCTGAAGCAATCTAGGTTTTATTCTCAATCACTCTTATCAACTGGCAGAGAGCTGTGGGAAGCAGCACTGTCACGCGGGAGTGACCTTTCCCATCTTCTCGTTGCAGAGTACATGCACTTGAACCCACAGTAAGCAAAGCTTCAGCTCTTAGAAATGCAGTTGCATCAGTTACCTGAGCTCAAAGTGCCTCCAGAGCTCTGTGTAAGGATTTCCTAACGTGAGTGGTGGTGCTGATGACCTTAAAGCTGCATAGTGTTTTCTGTACTGCGGACATAATGCTAGAGAGCCTGGAAAAATAATCACATAGTGTGCCTATGTCGAAGACTGGGAAAGAATGCCAACTCCAGAAGGGAAAGTTCCCATCTTTTTCAGGGCCAGCTCCTTTGCAAACACTCCAGAAAAGACAGATGGATAAATAAAAACCCTGCATAAACTGTGTTTCGACTGATGATCTCAAGTCCTGCATACAAGTGTTCATTCACACTGATGTATATAGTGTGTGGGGAGGAAACACCTCAGCGGAAGGGGATGAGGGCATCAGTAGATTTGTATGTCATTCGTACAGATGGTACACTAAAGTCTGGGCGCTCAGGAGTGTAAGGGAAGGACACCCCTTCTCAGTCATTAGCTTACAAGGAAAGACTACGGTGTCTAACTGCAGCCAGCAGAACTGCCGTACAGGGCTGCAGAGCAAGGCAGGAGTTGGGTCCCGTTCCTGAGCAATGAACCCCAGCTGGCTACAGCCCATTGATTGGGAAAGATGGGAATCCCAAGGGATTATGAAGCATCTGGTAGATGTTCATGTTCCTTCCTGAATAAACATTTTGTTTTGGGGTGAGAAAGAAGTTAAAGTGTAGGTGAGCCCACGTAGGGGCTAATTACACCCTCCCACGGGGAGGCTCTCGGTGGAGCCGGAGGGGCCAACGGCTGAGAGCAGTTGCCACTCGCGCCCTCCCGCAGCTGCCGTTACTTTTCAGGCGCGGCGCCCTCAGCGGGCCCGGTGCGGTGCTCGGTTCCCTCCCCCCGGGCCGGCGGCGGAAAGGAACGCCGAGGACGGAGGCACCGCCAGCCTCACTCTTCACTGTGGGGAAAACGGCAGCTCCACCCACCGTGCCGGGACCCGCCGCCGGCCTAACCTCTCGCCTCACCCCCCACCGGGCGCGTGAGGCGCAACGTCTCCCGCGGGCGGGCGCGAGGCCCCGCCCTCCGGCGACCAGGAGACGGACCCCGCACCCCCTGATTGGCTGGCGGTGATGTAATCGCGCGAACATACGGGTACTCCTTGCCGCCCCCCCGTGGGACAGGGGGGAGGCCGCGCACCTCTCCCTCTCCCCGCCCGCCCCGCGACCAATCGCTGTGCAGAGCGGCGCGCGGGCCGGGACGCGCTCTGCGGCTCCGCCGGGGCCCGCCGGCCCTTCCCCAGCGCCCGCCGGCTCCGCTTTATTGGCAGGGGCGACGGCCAATCAGGAGAAGGCACCCACCGGCCGATTCACGCCCGTTTCGCGAAGCGGCGGCCGGGCGAGAGAGGCTGCGGGACTGGCGGCGCTGAGAGCCAATGGCCTGCAGGCAAACCGCGCCGGGAGGGAAAGGATGTGGCGGGGGGAGGGAGGCTGGGAGGGGCAAGGGCGCTCGCTGAAAGCCGCTTCCGTCAGTCCTGCCCAGGCTACGAGGCCGGATTAAAAAAACCTGCGGAGAAAGAGAGTCCGTTGGCTGGCGCCTTGACTGACAAGAGCCGCAGCTAATAGTTACCAAAGCAGAGGGGAAAGGCCCAATCAGGAAAAAGCTTTCGGGCGGGGCTGGTGAGTGAGCGGCGAACGGATCGACCAATGGCGCTGAGGAAGCGTAGAGCCAGCAGGACGGACGGCCAATAGCCGCTGGGAGGGGATGAGCGACGGGCAGCGGCAGCCAGTAAGCTGCGAAGGACGCGAGGCGGCCCGGCCGGGAACGGCAGCGGGGCGGTGGGGGCGGGGCAGGGGGCCGTGCCCCGCCCGCCCCTCCCCTCCCGGAGCGCTCTGACGTGGGCGGTGGGGAGGGCGGGCCGAGCGGCGGCCTTTGGGACGGGGGCTCCCAACATGTCCGCGCTGCTGGCGGCGCTCGGAGTGCGCGAGCGGGCGGCGACTGCGGCCGGCGGCGGCCAGCGCGGGGCAGCCCGCGCCTGAGGCCGAGCCAGGCCCCCCGCCCCCCTCCCCTCACCCGGGCCGGGCCCGGCCCTGCAAGGGCCGCCGGGGGCCCGGACGCCGGGGCTCGTCCGCCGACAGGTACAGGGGTCGGGGCCGGCCGTGGGGCACGGGCGAGCGGGTCGCGTCCGGGCCGGGCCGGGCCGAGGCAGGCAGAGAGGGGGAAGGGGCCGAGAGGGCGGGCCGGGCCTGGGCGCGCGTGTTATCGAGCGGCAGGGCCTGCGCGCCTGCCGTGGGAAGCGGGGGCTGGCAGCGCCGGCCTGCTCCGTGGGGCCGGAGGGGCGGCGGGCGAGGCCTGCTGCGTGTGCCTCCGAGGAGGAGCGGGCAGGCGCCGCGCAGGCACGGCCTTCGCCTCTGCCCGACGGGGGGGAGAAAGGAGTGCCGGGGGCCGCGCTGACACGGCCTCCCGGCGGCGGAGCCGGGGCTGCCGGGGCAGGCGCACGGGGGAGGGACGGCGGGGAGGCCGAGCCCGCCGGTGTGGCTGGGGCCGGGGCAGGCCCGCCCTCTGTGCGCCGCGGTGGGGCGGGCCGGGGCGGCGGCAAGGGGGGCCCGGCGGCCTAGGCCCCGCACGCCGGCCGCTGCTGGGGAAGGAGCGGGGAGGGGAGAGGGAGCCGGCCGGCCGGCCCGGGCCCCGTGCGGGGCGGGGAAGGGGCTGAAGGCGGCCGGCGTGCCGGTAGCTGCGTGCGGAGCGGGGTTAGGGGGCGGCGGGCCGGGCCTGTGCACGTGCATTGGCTGGGTCCGGGGGAGTGGCGGGCCGGGGGCCGGCGAGGCCCGGTGTTGACCGACGGGGTGGGGTGGTGGGAGGTGGCGAGCTGCGGGTACGGCCCTGGTGTCGGAGGGGGAAGCTGCTGTTAGGCCTGGGTGCTTGTGACGAGCTGGAGGTGTGCGGTGGGGATGAAGTCACAGGCAGATGGGCAGTGCCTGGGCGCCTTTAGCGTGGAAGGGGAAAGAAGTTGAAGGCGCTTCTCTGTTGTAGTTTGGAGCTTGCTGGCTCTGCGAACCCAGTGGAGGTAAACGTGGATATACTTTTACTATAACCTGTAGCTAGTCTAAGGGAGGGAGTCGTTTTGGTGGGCTGGAGGCAGCTGGAAAGATCTGTCTGTGTGTTGTTTTGTGTGCTGTGGTAGGTAGAGGGATATGCAGATGGTGGGTGAAACCATATGTTTTGAGGAATAGTGGTGCATGAAGGCCTATGAATTTAGGAGTGGTAGGTAAACAATCTTGTGTGTGTTGTGAGAAGCAAGGTGATAAGTTGGCTGGCTTCTAAGTTGTGGAGGAGGGAGGCTTTGGGTGGTAAGCCTATGTACAACTTACAGGCACAGTGGTAACAGGTTGCTACAAGGTTCTGAACTTGTTTTGTTTGGTGGCTAGTGTGGTTAAACTTAATGTGTGAGACCTTCATGTGTAATATGAGATGGTATGTGGACAGAAAGGCATGCATGTTCTTACTGTAAGTTGGTTTGTCTGCCGCTCGTGCTGAGCGTTGAGAGATGCCTGGCTGTCACCAACTCAGTGAGCCCTGTCTCTTGTGTTTTGAGATGGACTAGGGCAGCAAGCAATGTGGCCTGTGTCCTGGGAACATGAGAGAAGCTCTGAATTGGTCTCATCTATGATGAAATTGAAAGTCTGGATGTCTGTTGTTTAAGCCATGGGATACAAATTGGAGAACATCTAGCAAATGCCACATGTTGGGGTCATGATAGTGCTGTTTGGAGAAAAGTCTGTGCATGTCCTGGGGAGTTGTAGCACTCTAGGTATCTATATTTGTGACAGGTGTCAGGCATTGTAAATTCCTGTCTATAAGAGAATCAATGCACTTTTCTTGTGGGTAAATTTCCAGGGATTACCATGGATTATAAGAAAGTGAGGGGGGCTTGGGTGGATATTTAGAAGTAGAAGTGAATGGTGGAGTCTTTGAAAGGTTTGTGTGCATTTGGAAAGGGGGGGGAGGATGAATTTGTGGGGATTATGCATATACAGGGTAAAGATTATGTTAGGCTGTGTATACATGTGTGTATCAGGTGAATGGTATTTGTGCAAAAGGGAAACTGGAGTTTTCGTATTGCTGAGTTAGTGGGAACTCTAGTCTGTGTATGGACAGAGGAGGCAGGCATTTTTGGCTGAGGCTATGAAAAGTTGAAATGGTGTGGGGGAGGGACGATGAACTGGGTCCGGGGTCCCAGGTGTGTCCTGAGAAGGTCGGAGGCTCTGGGGATTCTTTGCTCCTCATGGTATGGAGAGAAGTATTTTATAATTGTGACAGCCGGTGGAAAGTAAAAAAAAAAAAAAAGTGAATGAAGATGAGGCAATTTGTGACTGTTATGAATATTATCAGATTAAAGGTGGTTACAGAATAGTCAGGGGGTTTCTGTTAAAGGCTCTTTTTTTGTTTGTTTTGTTCTGTTTGTTCCACTGGGTAAATTGTCCATTAACTTTAAGGGTAAACTTTTGCTGAAACTAGCACTTATAATGGTGTTGATAGGTCAGCAGCTAACTAAAAGCACTTAATGTGGTGTAGACAAGCCTCATGTATGTATGGGCTCAGAGGCTCGAATGTGTCTATTATATATATATATTTATTATATTCATTATATATACCTTAACACTTTAACTGAGTGCACGTGTCCAGAAGGTATGAAGTCTTTTGGACTGGATGTATGCTTGTGTTTGAAAGAGGGTTAGTGCATAAACATTTGAGGGTCAGAGATCTGTGAGAAGACTGTTTGGCTGAGGTGGAAATGATGAAAAATCGCATGTGTATCCCATGTTCTGTGGGTTTGTGATAGTATGTATTATTTGTTTACACAGCCCCTCATCTCTTGTTCTGCACAGTTATTTAGAGGAGTTTGTTATATAGGATAGTGATTTAATTAAGGAACATAGTATCAAGATGAGGGGAATGGAATTAATGTAGTATGGAGAGGGCTGTATAGAGAGTGCATAGAACCCATTTTTCTTTTATTGCGGTAGCTGTGAGGTGGTCAGTTACTGAGGTAGGGAACTAGAGAAAGAAAAGAGTAGTCTCATAGTAGCTATCCTGGATAATCCGGTTCCCTTCTTGTCTCTGGAATTATCATTGTTCACTTAAAGTTTTCCAAGGGTGGTCACTAGTGTGTGCTTCTGACTTACTAAACTTGACACCCTGTCTTGCAGAAATATCACCCCATCACGATTGAAATTAAAGCTTGTGAAATCTCTTTGTTGAACATAGACTTTTAAGGTGCTCAGCGTCAAGAACTACCACTCTCAGAGGGGGTGATTGAGAATAGTGAGTGTTTGTTACATGAATGTGTTGCCTCCATATTACAAAAAGGGAAAGGCAGTAAAAATCCACTCAATATTAGACGTAAAAATCTGTGTCCGTGAAGCATTTGTATTATAATAATGACTATCACTCTTGGAGCAGGGATTATTTAGACTGCAGCAAGGGATGGAGTTGTATATAGAACAATGTTCAGAGAATATTGTCCATCTTGAATGAAGCAAACTGCAGAACACCTAGCTGAATGCTACTACCATAATGTTCCTAAGGGAGGTGCATGTGGGTTTTTTTGTGTGGTTTTTACATAGTTGGTTTTGGTTTTTTCCCTCCAAAAAACTCTTGAGAATTGAAATTGATCATTTGGTAGTGTCTTGGATCATCAGTCCAGTAGGAATGCTTAAATCTGCCACATAGGCCTGCAGCTGTAGCTTAGTAAGTAGTAAATAGCTGTTCTTTTCCAGTCAGCACTGGAAGATAGCTAGCTAACCATTGGTTTTTGCAAGCACAGTCCCTTCCAAGTGAATGGTAAGGCCTTGGTGAAAGAATCCAAGCTCTAAACACTGTGTGGGTTGTAGAGAGTGATTACTGTAACAGGTCATGCATATCTTCGTGTCCATAGTTGTTTTTTTCCTCTAATATTGATTCTTTCTGCCTGCCACATTGATACCATTAAGTATGCTCTTCTTTTTTTAAAATTCTTGCCACCTTGTCCAACAAGCTTTCTTATCTCTCTGACTTAAGTGCTGCACTAGTGTTTCTCCACTTCTCTGTGAAAGTGAAGAAGAATCCTTCAGATCTTGGTCCTTGTAGCAACCCAAGTGATTTGATCTGAATATTGGTCTTCTCAGTAAATTGGAGGAGAGCAATGGTGATTTCTTTGGAAAACTGTTAAAGTAAAAATTTTTGTTACCTTGGCTCCTTCTCTATTTGTCACTCTTTTCATTCTGTGCTTCAGTTGTTTATTCTTGATCATCTTCAAGATTTGGCTTATAGATGTACAGGGTGTGAGCTGTGGCTTCTTCCTTCTCACTGTCTGTTAGCAGTGTGAATGCAGGATAAATGTTTTATGAAACTTCAAGAGGGGTCTGGTTTAGCCCTGGTTTTCAGCATATCTAGTATGTGTATAATCTTCAGAGAACTTAAATTCAAAATCTGGACAAGTCATTGCACGTTCTTAATTTAAAAAAAATAAAGCCACCCAAATTCAAATAACATTAGACTATAAAAGTCCAGAAAAGAGAAGTTCTTTGCATGGGCAATGAAAGATGTGTCCCTGATGCAAGAACAAGGATGCTGAGTTCCAAAAAGATCATCAAAACTGTTTTTCTTTAACAGACAACCTTGCAAACTCCTCAGCTATTTGGCCGACATCTTTCAGTCTTGGGCAGATATCTAGCATGGGAAACTTTGGTCAAACTGCTTGAAGTTTTATATTTATATTTCTATCTGTGTCGTGCTAAAGCCAAACAAAAATTCTGAAGAATTAATGAGTGTCACTCCAGAAGAAAACTGGTCTGAAAAGCTTTGCATGAGATGGTAAGAAATAACTGAGCTGGTGTAGCTCATCTCAGTTTCTTGAAATGAGCAGTTCAGCTCATCTCAACTTCTTGAGACGTGATTGGCATCATGAAACGTAAGGGTTGCCAATCAGTGTAGGTTAAATTAGTCTTCTGGCTCTTAGAAAAACCTACATTGGGAGAGAAGGCACAAAGATATTTTAATGTAGAAAAAATGATAGAAGGGAAAGCCCCATATCTCAGCGGACAACAGCCTTCCTTATAATTTCGAAGGAAATTATTCATGCCCTGGTATTGTTCTACTAGGAAGAATAAGTCACCGACAACTCTTTTTCCCTATGCACCATTAGTTTCTCATTAACATTACTTCAATGTGTCATTTTATGGTGTTACTAGTTACTATCTCATGGCGTATGTTCTCCCCATCTTTGATGGGAAATAACCTTTTCATTGAGGTTTCTTTCAAATAGTACAACTAGGTGCTTAAGTCTGTGTTCACAAGTGTTAACACGTATTCAGCTCAAAAACATTGCTTGAGGATGTTTCAGACTAGGCTACTGGAGAGCCTAAGATGGCTCTTTAGTGTGTATGGTAATGACAAGTCAATGACCACAAACTTCCAGATAAGTCACAAAGGAAAGCATCGGCCTTTCCTTGCAGTTTTTCAGGGGATTAGTGTGTTAACAGAAAATGTTGTCTTCAATAATCCTACTTCTGTGTCTGCACCCCAGTGTAGGAAGTTGACCTTTACTGAATGTAGAGCAAATACGACTCTGCAACATTAGTATATGAATTAATTGTTTTTATTAAGGAAGTAATGAAGTAAGATGATAATGATTTGTTGAGTAGGGGAGGTAACACTTTATTGTAATTTGTTCATACAATACTGCTTTGGCCTGTTCTCACCAGCTTGTCTGTCCTGGTAAAGCCAGGTATTATTTATTCAAAACTCATGATGTTGTATTTAAAATTTTGTATAGCAAAAGAAAAATTGGTGACTGGAGAGAACAAATATCAAATGATAGAACTGTTTGTAAAGAACTGATATTTTGATTCAAGTGGAAAACTGAAACAATGAATATTATGTTTGTCAGCTTATTCAAAAACAAAAAAACCTTTTCTGGGCAGCTTTGTTGGTTAAGCTGATGTGCATGTAATATAAAGCATTATCGAGCACATGCTGCTCTTCCTTTCCTATTACTAGCTACAGTGGAGCCATTGATGTGGGTTATTGGGTTGTGTTTTCACTGTTATTTAAAAAGTTTTATAAAACAGTAAATGTAGGTAATGTATGAAGTGTGTAGATCTTGAGGGTTTTTTAACTTTATTCAGAGAACTTTCCTAGATGTATCCCACTAGCTTTGGATACTCCTAACTGTAAAGGGGTGGAAGCAGAAGTGGATGAGCAGTGAGACACTGCTGCTATAGTTACTCCAGGAAAAGGAAGACTCAAATTCACAGTGCAGCCGTCCTTTTTAGGGCTAATGAGGTGTGCATTGGCAGCTTAAGTCTGTGGGTTTAGTTACTGCTGCTTGAGGCTCTCTTAAATGAATGGGCAGTATCTGCCACATTGATTATATTTACAATAGCAAGCAGTATGCTGCAATTGAAGATGATTGTAGAGTGAAGCTGTAAGTTAAGCAGGCCCAGTGTCTACGGTGTGTGTACTTCATGGGGCTTTATTTTAGATGAGTTTTGGTCTGGTTCTGTGGACCAAGTATAGTCCAAACATTACTGGGTATTAGGTGTTTTCCCAGAGTTTTGGTTTAGGTTAATCTAAGAGATGTCCAGATCATGTGTTCAGAAACTTCTTTGAGATGTGAACAAAAGCACAGTAAGTGGGGTGACTCAGATTTACTTCAGAAAGTGTGCTTCTGATCCAAACTAAAGTGCTAATACAGAGGTACCAACTGGGTCTCTAAAAGGCATCTTGGAGCATTGCAGAGGGTGTTGAGCTATGTGGGGGACTGGATTCTGCCTTCTCTGTTCCCAGATTATTGTCCCTAGTTTTGAAATCGTGAATGAAAATGACTGGTGTTTAAAACTACAATAAATTCTGGAAAGTAGTTCTTTCATGGTTTTAATTCAGTTAATCAAGAATGAAACTAGCTGTGTGAGCAACAGGTTGTGAAGCCTGACTTCCTGTGGCTTTGTGTCTTGTGGTTGGATTTTTCTGGGTATGCTGTATTGTGAGCTCTGAAAGTACTTTCATGTGTTTGGGGCACTATCTGTCCTGCTGTCCTGTATGGGAAGTTGTTTTTGGTGACATAGCTGAGATCGTGCTGGGCATGTCCTCAAGGGGCACTAGTTTGGATATCTTTCCTTGATGTGTTTATTTCCACAAAACTCATAGGATCTGATTATCTCTGAAATATTTACCCTTGTGTTAACTTCCGAATTGTGGCCAGTTTCAATAAAACTTGAAGGGGAAGGGGGAGGGGGAAAACGACACACACTGTAGCTTGGCTTCCTAAGGTTGTACTTCATTTATTTTCCACTAATGCTATTTCTTGTTTTACTATCTTTTTATGTTTATCACTATTTAAAATTTCGTCCTGAAGAGTTAAAAGTATTTCCCCCCACATTTCAGGCAACATATCTAGAAGTAGGGAATTGTGTTCCTAATAGCAGCTTCTTAGGGAATGCTAAAAATCTCTTCTCTATAGGATAGATAAAATTCTTGAGAGTATCCAACATGCTTATTAAACCACCTCCAAATAAATACGGACAGGTCTAAAATTGCCTTTGATATGTATTGTAGCCTTCTGTAATACACACTGGTACCACATGCAGTAGTTTTGGACCATGATTCTAAGAGAGAAGTGAATGAAGGTTTTGAAAATGAATGATGCATTGAAGCCTCTGGAGTGTAGCTAGATTGGATTTTGAGGGCGGTAGATTAGGAATTGGAGGGGGCAGGGATTTATGTTTGTGATGGCCCTTGTGACCTTGAAAAGCTGCTGAAGTTGTAATGTGCTTTCACATGTTTCAAATGAGAAGTACTGTACTGAAGCTATGTGGTACAGCAGGCTGAGTTCTGAGAGTTCCATCTTCAGTGTATAAAGCTAAAGAAATTGTTCCTTTTGCTTCTATTTTAAGTGGGCCTATACTCAAAGCACTGACTTCAGAGAGGTTCTGTAAAGGTATGAAAGGTGAATCTAGCACAGATGTTACTCAATTTCTTTCTGCATCCTTTCTGTTCCTGCTCTCCATTTCCCTAATATAGTAATAAAATACTTGTTTTATTTGTTCTAGTTCCCAACAGGAAAATCTCATCCTGGTCAAAAGGTACTCTGCGTACCAGTTTGTGCATAAGACCTCACTTCAGATATGGTACTAGTTGCAGACACTGGTTTCTACTGTCTAACATTAAGTTTCTCTGTGGTGCATTTGAGAAAAATTGTTTATAGCTGATTTTTCAGGAAAAGGGTACTCTTCTTTAGTGTGTGTATTCAAGACAAACATGAAGTGCTTTTCTTATTTCAGCTGTTGTAAAACTTGAATCCAGACCTAATAGAAGTAGTCCATTGACTCCCCTAGGTAGTGATCAGTCCTGCATCTTAAAAGGCAAAGAAGCTCCATCTATCTCAATAGAGCCCCAGTGCACAATACAGTCTAAGACTCTCAAATGTCTCACTTCAGGTGTCCTCAATAAGAACTGAAGTGACACCTCTAAGGAGGTTATTAACAATGTCTAATTACAGGTGGGATTTACAGGCATCTTTAGTGTTATCCAGTAATTGTGGGACTACTGTCTATAGGTGTGTCAAACTGACTCCTCAATTGTGATGTTTATCCATTTGCTAGCTGGTCATGTTTTCTGCGTCTTTACCACTTTTCCAGGAGACATACTACAGCAAGGGATTTTTCGTTTCACTTTTCCTTTTCTCTGAGATGATTGATGTCATCCTGCTCTTTTCCTTACTGATTGCTTAGGCTGGTGGATGAATTTATTGGAATCGTCCAAAGTCTAGGTTGTGGCTGATTATGTTACTCTGAGGAGCACTTTTTCTAAAGTAGTAGGGGGTTGTGCGTAAAACTTCAAATAGTAGGGGGTTTATACATAAGCAAAATGAAAACAATCTTGTGAAAACAATAACTAGAGCTGGGGGGAAGTGGGGGTGTGTAAAACCTGTTCTGTAAATTCTCCATAAGTGTACCATAATTCGAACCGCCTAGAAGTTTATAGGCATTCAGTCATTTAAAAGATGCTTTAATAATGGCAATTGCTTGTTTTATGGGAGGTTTTCTGGCCAACCCTCCTTTAGATTCTGTGCATCTCTTCCAATGTAAAGAAACTGGAAGCAGTTTAAGGTGACTCTCTCTTGTAATAGTCATTTGTGGGATCAAGGAAAAGACAAGCATACCACTTTTGCGGACGATTATGTTGGAAAGAGAATGTTTCACAGCGTTTGCTGGAGTCAGATAGCTGTGCAGTCTTCTCTGCAGGCAGGCCTTGAGAGCTCATCTGTTTTCTATAAATGGTAAAAGCTATAGTTTAACATTTTCCTATGTTTTAAAATTGAAATAATAATTAGGCTTGTGTGTGATGTGGAAGAAAAGCATTGTTAGGACTCTGCCATAGTGACACTGGTGTTTTGTATCCTACTTTTAGATCATAGTAGACAATAGAATTTATTTCACTTCTGTTTCCCCTGTGGTTTGCCTTATGCTGAACCGTGTCTATGCTTCTGTATGTTTTATTACTATGTTTGAGTACAAGAGTGATGGAGGTTAAGAGCTGTTGAAGATCAGTAACTAGCTTGTAACATTAAATCCAATAGGGTGACTTCACGCTTTCTTAACTAGAATGCACCAAACACAAGCAATTCTAGGCCAGAGAAGAACTTTTCTAAAATATTTAATGAAGTCAAAATAGTAGCTGTTGTTAACCATGACAGCTTACTATTTGGTTTTGACTATTGTTGCAGTATTGTTTTAATTTAAAGAGAAAAAGGAATACTGTCAACGTAGAATATCTGGCTTTTGGAAGGAAGGGGATAAGGTTACAGACTGTCAAAACAATTTCTGATTATTTCTTTTTTTTTTAACATGAAGCGAAGTGGGGTTTGACTTACGGAGTCAGAGGGGAAGAAATAAAATTCCAGTATAGTTCAGGATTCTTGAAATGAGCTTGTGCGCTGCTGTTGCCAATGGTAGGGAATAGAATTTAACATGGTCAGAAAAATGTCACTGGAGAAAGCATTCTGAAACTATTTTTTAAACCCTTTTATTAATTTATATTTGGAAAACATTTTCCTTGAATACTGTATATTCTTGGATGTATTTAATAACCATGCTATTTTCAGTCCAAAGTTTTCCAGATTTCTGAATCTTTACAGAGGGAAAGTAGGGCTCCTTCTGGGAAAAGTACTAGTCAGTTACTACTTGAAGTGATCTTTTTTCACTGTTGTTTTGTTCAGGGTTACCAGATTCAGATGTGTTTTGTATAAACAAATGTAGCAATTCCATAACTGAAGTAACTTTTTTTGAAAGGTGTCTTAAGGTTTCTCCAGACTTGAAATGTGGTTATGTTGTCAGTTTCACAAAGAATATGAAGCTAGTTTGGAAAACTTCTTGATTTGTCTCTCCATATTGTCCCTTCCTCCATAGGTCTTGTTTGTTTGTTTATTGAAGCACTGATTAAAACAGAAGCTATTGCATACAAAGCCGACATGGCTGCTTAGGTCTGTCATGAATTGTCAGATTTGTGCTTGAAGCCTTTCTAAAGTAAGTAATGGTCCTAGAACACTATATTAAAATCTCCATCATCCTTTTCTGCTATTTATCTTCTTTTTAGTCTTGTGTTACCACTAGTACAAAAAGAATCAGTAAACCTGGACAACCTGTGAGCAAACTTTCTTCTGCACAGTTTATTTTGTTCCAGTTCCAGAACTGTTGATACTTTCCACTTAGTGTTTATCCTTTCCTTTCTTTGTGTCAGAGTCTGATACTGTTACTGCAGGATTGAAACTGAAGTGAGGTGGGAGAGGAAATGAAAAGTAGTGTCCTTAGTAAGGAAGAAAACTACAATGCCTTCTAAAGAACTGAAGTAATAAATTCACTGAGAACTTAAGATAATCCAGAGAATACTTGAGTAGGCAGAGCACACTATTTGTTGAGGAGTATTCTTCCTTATTGTCTTGTGACAGGGTTCTGTTTTCTGTTAATTTGTCTGTTCATCATGTGAAAGATTTTTATAAGCAGATATGCAACCTTTTATTACCAAGTTCTGCTGTCTGCCACTAGCCTACTGGAATTATTTGCCTTTTAAAGGTAACATAACTCTTTGATACTGGCATGGGTAAAAACCAACAGATGCAAGTTGACTGACATCTGTATTGCTGGGTGTGATGGGGGGGAGCTTTTTTATATTAGTCTTCATTCTGTCTCCTTACTTTTGTTGATGTGTGGTTTCTTTGAGCTCATTTTCTCCTGTTGTGTCCCTTAAGAAGAGTTGGGAGAGAGTGGGAGAAGATTTAGTCTATAGTGCTTTTTCCTGATCTGTGTAAAAAGTTTGGGATTTTTTTTCACCCTGAACTGTGAAACAAGTCCTGCATATAGTACATGGCATGACCTATTCTTATTATGGATTTAAGGTGTCATGGAATTGGTAGACTTGCATCACGGTTGCTGAGGAAGCAGAGATTCCTGGAAGGTCTTTGGGTGACTGAAAGGATGTACTTGGTCTAAACTGCCATGTTCAGAGAAGGAAAGGAAAATTAGAGTGGGCTGATGTGACCCAGAATAATTTTTCCATGAAGAGGGGGAAAAAGCAATAAAGCTTGTTTGGTTTAGCTGCCAAAGGGTAGTGCCTTCAAAACCCTAGAGATTGGGCAAAGGTAAACCCAGCACAGTTAAAGGAGTAGCTAAGCTGTAATTCAGTTGAAGCTGAGTTTTTAATTCTGAATTTCTTCTGTGTTGGTTTGTAGTCATTAAACTTTATGCTACCTCAGTGAGAGTGCTGGGTGCTAGATATATTTGCTTCCTTTGTCAGCCAGGCACTGTTGTTATTTCTTTGCCGCTGTTTAAAAACAATGGATGTAACATCTTGGAAGCTGGCTAACAATGTACACAATATACCTTTGGTTTTGTCTCTTCATTACCAGGAGTTCGTTCCCTCTACCCAAACAGCTTTCTGCTACATGCTGCCTAGGTGGTGGGCATCTGGTATTCTTCTTTTTAGTTAAAAGTCCTTAGAATTATTTGGGGTTTTTTTACCACTTTTCAATGTTGATAAAGTACAGAAAAGAGACTTTTTGTTAGGCTTCTGCATGCACTCAGGCATTTGCTTCTGGAACCCACTCATAATCCTGACTGTTTCATTAAGGAAGGCATTCTTGTATAATTACCTAAGTATGTTAGTACTGCTGTTATTTCTGCAGTCTTCTACCTCTGACTATGTGCTCCTCTTCCTCCTTATGCTGACACTTGGCTGTGTCTCATCTCATGGTGAGAGAGAGTTACCTGATGTATGTATGTTGGGTATCTATTGCTGAGGTTAATTTTCTTTTAGTTTAGCTTCTTGAATCAGCTTGCTACATGAGGATATGAGAGCAACCACTGATGCAAAAATTGGAGTAGAAAGGACGTATGGCAGGAGGAGGGTTTACAGCAGTTATCAGTTTAGCTTAGCCTAACTTCTTATAAGACTGCATGCACCCTGAGATGTTTCAAAAGAAGTTCTTTTAAGGTGTAGTTAACGTTGTTTTTTAACACTAATGGTTTGGATACCTGATGACCTATCTAGCGAGTGGAAGTCCTAGGTTTACTTGGAATGTTGCTGCTGATGAAGAGAAGACCATATTGGAAGTCACATAACTGTGACAGTGTTGGCAGTGTCACCAGCCACGTTGCAATCCTAAAAAGAACATGCAATTAAATGTTGACGTTAAAACCTCTATTATAACTAAATTAAAAATGCCAATCTCCTCTTTTGGATTTTCCCCAAATGCATAGCCTGCTACAGATGTTGATATGGTTCCCTTCACAGCAGTCATTCTGGTTTAATTAAATATCAGCACTTGCTGACAAGAATATCTTTATTCTGTAGGCACATGAGAATACAACAGAAACCAAAACTTTACATAGCAGAGATCATGGTAAGGAGTTTGTCAGAAAGTTCCTGAGTGAGTCAGGCTGTTTTTCTGTGCTTTTTGTCACGTTTGCAAATTTCCTTAGGGGATAAGAGGACTGCCTCTGCTCATCCGCTGTGGTATTGGCATTGTTCACTGCTTAATGTGGAGCTAAAGTATCTTATCTATTCCCTGCTTCAAGCGTAAGCTTTGGGGAGCTGCAAAGGGACTGAAGTATTTTGGGTGAAACACAAGTAATCTTATTACTGGTAGAGACTAGAGTTTGCAGTTGTTTGTCAGTCACTCGTTTTTGTGTCTAGGAGGTCGTGAATTTGTTCAAGTTCAGAGGTCTTGGTAAAGTGGATTTTCTTTCAATACAGTCCGGGAGAAATGCAAACCATTTGAAAAGATGTAAGCAATCTAAATTTCAGAAATTCTTTCTAATGTGCATAATGAAACATGTTTAAGTTTTCTTGGCCATTTGCTATTCTTTTCCACTCCTTTGTCTTCCCTTTCTCAGCCACCAGTTTCTACAATAAATTTTAGGTAGAGTTATGAACACCAAGTTTTTCCTTTTATAACCTCTGCTGTTACTGTCTTGTTGCCAGATACCTTGAAAATTAGCCAGAAACTCAATTGCTTGATGGCTGTGTTCACTTGTTGAGACTTGCTTATTTTTATGCACTGAGTTCTTATACTTAGGCTTTGGAAGATTTGTATTCTGCAAATTGTTGAAGCCTAGAGATGCTTCCTGTTCACTGTTTCAGGCACCCTTGCTATGTTATATAATAAAGAAAACTTTCTATTTCATTTGATAAAAGTATTAAATACTGCTTTACTTGGATAGCACTATCGATAAGTAGTTTATATCAACGTGTAGCAAAACATTTCTGGGCCCTTGAAAAAGAAGGTGACTGGAAATAATCAGCATGGCTTTACCAAGGGTCAGTCATGCTTGACCAACCTGACTGCCTTCTGTCAAATGACTAGGTCTTGAGTTTACTTTGACCTTAGCAAGGCTTTTTACAGTGTCCCACAGCATACTCCTGTTTACAGTCTGAATGGGAGGATGACTAGACAAGTGAAAACTGGTTGAAGACTCATTTCAAAGGGTGGCTGATGGATTATACTCTGCCTGGACAGCAGTTACAGCTGGAGCTCCTCAAGGGTCTGCTGTGACCTATTTTTTTTTTTAAAATGTCTTTTTCAATGATCCAGAGGAGGAGGTGGAATGCATCTTCATCAGGTTTGTGGTAGACACAGTCTACCACAGAGAGTGGGTCTAGAGTGGGCCTGTCGGAATCTTAGGAAGTTCAACAAGGGCACATGCCAAGGCCTGCTTCCAGGATTGGTAACCCTTCTGCAGTACTACAGACTGGTTGGGTTGTAGCTCTACTGGGAAGGACTTGGTACTGGTGAAGAGTGGGCTAAATACAAGTCAGTAGTTCACCCTGGTAGTGACGAAAACAGCTTTATTCCCCTTCAGTTGCCATTTGTTCCACATGTTCCCAGACTGCATATGTAATACGGTGTCCAGTTTTGCTCCCCTTCTCTGTACACACAAGAACAATGCTGATAAATTTAGGACAAGTCTACCATGATGGTCACATACTCCAGCTGCCTGACCTGTGAGGGGATGCTGAGAGCTGTTCATGGCCTTGTTTAGCCTGGAGAAGAGATGCTTAGGAGAGACCCAATAGCAACCATCTGGTATATGCAAGGATGGATACCAAGAACATGGAGCCAATCTCCTTGCTGAGGTGCACAGTGGGGAAACAAGAAACAGTGGTCATAAATTGAAATGGATGGATATATGTTGAAAAATTTTTACTGTAAGGATGGTTGTGAAGAGATTATAGGAGGTAACCTGTAAGCCTCTGTGGAGGTTTTCAAGACCTGAGTGGATAAAGCCCTAAGCAACTGGGACTGAGTTCAACATTGACCACACTTGGAGAAGGAAATTGAACTGGATGACCTCCTAGGTCCCCTCCACTCTGAATTATTCTATGAAGGAACACCCATGGCAGGGTAGCCAAACTAATCAATACATTTTGACTTATTTGGGAATTCCATTCCTTGTGAGTGGCATTTATTTCTAGTACTCCTAAATAAAATAGTTTGAACATAAACAGTTACTTGTTGACTATTTTTTATATTAAGCATTAGTTACTTGAAATCTACGTATTGAGTAAGCATGGAATAAGTGAAGTACCTTCATTGAATAAGCTCATTTAATCTAAGAAAGGAAGGAAAAATATTATTTCTCAGTGTTGAAAAAGAAGCTTTAGAACTTTACAGTGATCAGTATGTCTTGTCTCTCACTTGCCTTCACCCATTATTCTGAACCTTTTAAAACAAAGCAATTTGTAGAGCATTTGTTGTTTGAAGTTACTGAGGGGGAAGAAAGATATTAGAAAAGGAAAGTAAATCTCAGTTTCTCTGAGATTGGTTCACTTCCCTCTTTGCCCAGGCCTATGAAAAGAAACTCATCCTAGATGTTACATGTAAACGTCTCCAAAACGGAGAAGGCTTTAGTCAGATTTGTGCTGCAGAAATTATATACTGGTATATCTAGGCATGGTAGATTTAACTGTGGTAGCCTTTCTCATGTGTTTGTGAGAAACAACTTTGTTTCTTTATCATAACCAAGATAATTTTGATGAATGGTCAGGTGTGTTTCTGCTTTTGCTTTTAAAGAAATCTGTAGTGGCGAGTAACAAGTTTCTTTGTCATGGTTTCTGTGCTTTAGAATAAGTTTGAATCTCAACTTTGAGTCTTTCTTTCGAGTCCAGGATCTGGATATATTCTTGTAAATGATTGCATTAGTATGCTAGATTTTCCATCCTCTCTACACTTACATGTATGCATGGGTGTTTATGCAGGCTCTCTCTCTGTCATGTGGTTGTACGTATTCCTGGTTTGGAAATAGACTTGCTTACACAATTTCTGTGAAGGTGATACGCATTGACAGTGGGAGTTTTTTCGCAAGTAGTGGCCATTGAATGGTGTAGCTTAGATCACTTCATATTTTCATGTCTAATGAGTGAAAGGCATTCACATGATCTTTAGTTGCATTACCTTAGATGAGTAGCAACTTCTTGATTAGTTTGGCCACTTCCAGTGGTTCCTATGTTTTATTAGTTCCAGTCTAGAAGTTGCTATTAAGCAGTTCTCGAGCTATAGATTTTATTGAATATTGGGTTGAACTAGGAGAGAAATCGGTCAATTCTTCCATCTTACTACTTTCAGACTCACAGGCTCTTCTGCTTTATTGACCCCTAATATACAAGGAAGAGTGTCTAAAGTGAATCTTTATCAGAAGGACAAAGATCTGGAAGAAATTTGATTTTTGTACTACGTTCAAGGTAAGACTTTCAAAATTGTCAAGGATCAGATGACAAAAAGCATGAATACTGAGGCTTGCAAAATGGTACTATTTCTGAGTTCTTGGCTTCTTGCATATTATGCTATTCCTGCAGAATGTTATGAATATTTATTAAGTATTAAATACTTCTACATAATTCTGTGGAAATACACTAATATTCAGAGGCATATAAGCTAGCAGTGGCTGTGTTCCTTAACTGAAATAGTTAAGTAGGCTGCTACTTGTAACTAATGCTTACTATGCAAGCTGTCTTCTGGGTAGCATAGGTGTTCCTACTTCTAAAACTGATACACTAAGTTGCATGATATAAAATGGAATGTCTTATTAAATTGGCAGTGTCTTAGTAACTCTTTTTGATTTACTTTAAGGTCCTGTGCTGAGCTTGTAATTTCTCTGTGAATGCAATATTATAGCTGTTGAGTGACATTTCCAGTCAATTTCAAAATATCAGGAAATTGGGAGTCAGAGGGAAGGTTTGCTGCATTTTGGAAGGAATAGTAGATGCGTTTCTTTCAAAAAGCCATAGCTTCAAGCACATATACAGTTGTGATCTGTCTGCAAATTGAGAGCACCTATCAAGTGTTATGAGCCATTAACATCATTCAGCAGAGTAATACCATTGCCTTCAGCTTCCATGCACAGTTTAACAAAATGTTTAATAATGTTTGTTACTCCCACACCACTCCCAGGGAAGAGTGGAGGATGTAACAAGGACTAGGGGGATAAAACCTGTAGCAGACAAAGTAGAATTCCCTCTGGTGGGACCAGTCTCGGGGAGGATGTTGATGGAGTGTTCTGTTGACTGGGCTAGCATCATGTTCATGGCACTCAAAGCGAGGAACTGAAAAAGTGGTTGAGAGGAATGGAGAGGCACATAGCTATCCCTTGCAGAGATGGTAGTTTGTGTAAGAAGGGGAATGAATACAAGGCCATGGTATCCAGCCGTAGGACAGATGGTGGAAACATTCACATGGAGTCACTCAGAATGATTTAGAAGTTTTGGGGACTGGAAAGCACAAGTAGCACTTAATGTAAGCAGCTGGTTGCCTAATGCTAGCCCTTCAATTTTAGGGGGGTGGAAACCTACTGAAATTGGCATTCATTGTGCTGAATTCAGCACTTATTTGAAGGCTCAGATCAGCAGTCTTCCATTCATGTACCTATTTCTAATTTGTTGTGACTGTGTGGTTCTGTTTTTTTATATAGTAGGTTTTACTGAATTATCTGTGTAATCCTGAAGCTGAATGTCTACTTTTCTTTTTAAACTGCTAAATTAATCAGATTCTTTCAGTTGTCATTGTGTAAAAGCCTGAATATTTAAGAGTATTCCTTTGTGTGCCTTGATTGTTTTTTTTTAATTTTTTTTTATGGATACCTAGTTTAATCAAGACAGTTTGTTAAACCTAGTATGGAATACATGCAGGTTAAGCTTTACATGTAGTGAAGTGGTAAGACACAGATGTGAGCTTTGGAAGATAAAAATTGTTTTAAAGTATCTTGATGTGTTGCCTTGATAAATGGGATGACAGAGTAGAGTATCTGCCCCCTTACTACAATTAATGTGGGTTTTTATGCATCTTTGTGCTAAGATGTTCCCATCACCATTCAGTCCAGCAATGGCATGTCTTGCAGCCAACAGTATATAGGAGCAGTAACCTTTGGTGGAGCTGGAGATGGTGTCTTAATCTGTGCTATCCAAATTTGCCTGCAGCTGATGTCTGACCTGATGAGTAGCATAAAATGAATGTTGAATTATTAATGTGCTTGCTTTCTGGAATCCTTTTTGCTGCCAAGTCTATGTAGGCCTATCATTGCTGCGTTGACTGCCTGTTATGCCCTCAAGCACCCTTTCTAATATTTCTTGAAAACTGGCATGGTCTTTTGCATGTTAGTTTTAACATTCTTATTGATAAAATTGCCCTTTGAATTTTTGCAGGTATAGTTCGACATGTATTGTGATACTTGCATAGTGGCAAAATTAAAAGAGTTTTGACTCAATAGATATATCTGAGACTTCAGCATTGAAATATATATATTGCAAATCAAGAGAGTTTAAACTGTATTGATTAAAAGTGAGTAAAAGTGATTTATTGTGAAACTGAAGTTGCAGTACTAATTGGACAAAACTTTGAGTATTTAAGCTTGCAAGTTGCCAAATGGCTGCTTCTTGCCAAGTACTCCTCTGTTTAGATGACAAGTGAAGCAGTTCAGATAGCCCCAATGCAGACACCTGAAAAAGATTCCATGTGTCCAGGCAACGATACTGGAGACTGCTGCCAGAAAAAAAGGTAATGGAAATTTGCTTCACTCTGCAGTTCCTAGAGATAATTAGACTTCAGACTTTTTCTTAAAAAGTTTCTCTATCATGATGGAAAAGTAGAGCATGTTGTAAAAGTTCAGGGGGGGAGTACTGTGTTCTCTGAAGTAGTCTGACAAGCCATCTGTGATCTTAAACCTAACTTTCTATACTATACTGTGGATTGAATAGTATGTATCATGTGATTACAGGTATATTGATCCTGTTACAGTATGGGAGTATATCATTATATATCATGTATAATCAGCTGCTTCTCTTAAGCATTTATTTATAACTGCCTTAAAAATGCTTTGAGATATGCCTTATTTGAAATGAGCCAAATCAGTTCAACTGGGTTGATTTAGGAAGGTGATAAATCTGTGTCAGCAATAAGGGAGTGACTTTCTAAGCAAATAGACCCTCTTAAAAATTTTAAGGTGTCTTTACGTTTGTAAGTGCTGATTCTCTTCATAATACAGTACTGTTACTGAAATAACTTTGCTAGTAGGTAGAAAAAATTTCTTAACATGGAAGAGACTAAGGGGGGGAAAAAAGATATTCTAAAACTGTAATTGAGGTATAAAAATAACTATATATTTTAACAATTCCTATTTGGAGCCTTCAATTCCTGTATTATCTAAATTAGTTCTTTTGGATGATTGTGTGTAGGCTGTTAGTTGACATAACAGTTGCTTGAATTATGTCTTTCCAAGTTGTGTGCTTTGCAGTAAGCATTAAAATGTATATAGCATAGTAAGTGTTAATATTTGGCAGCTTGTAGTACTGGTGTTCTTATCTTACTGATTTGAATTGCTGGTGACTTTATTATGGTGTTGAAGGACCTTTTTTGCATTTTATACACGAAAGGAGTTAAATTAACCTAGCAAGTGGTAACAAGGCTAAAAAAAGCCACAAGTAGGTCTAAGTGGTTGAGTAGTGTGGTGCAGAATTTATGCTTCCTGTAACTGCCTGCACAGGAACATCAGCAGTGTCCCAAGGTTTTTTTTTTTTGATCTGCTGTGGTGGCTTAGTTTTAGTTCATTTTTATCTGAAGACTTACCCTTAGAAGATAAGGAAAGAATAAGAACCTTATTAGAGGGGAAGTCCTTTCCCTAATCATCAGTATCATATATAAAGAAATAAAAAAACACTCTTGCTATCCCTTATACATTTGATACAACTTGATTTCTGTCATTGTCCAACATAGCCACATTAGGGAATTCTTGCTCTATTTTTTGTACCTGGTGCTAACTGAAATGCTGTAATTTTGATCTTTTAGCTCATTTTTTCACTCCTAAGTTTTGGTTATACTTGTGGTCTCACTTAGGGTTGTAAGATAGGGAAAGATGTGGTTAGTTGGCATGCATATATTGTAATGGCTTAATTCCCCTGATAGACAAAATGGGAAGCTGTTGTACCTTTCAGAATCCTTTGTGGGATATTTGCTCTAAATACAGGATCTGTACAGAAAGATGTGTTGTAGAAAGCAGCTTTAAGCTTTTTTTCTGTCAGGAGCAGCAGAAATGTAAGGTCTGGTGTTAAGGATTAAAAAAAACTCCTTATTGGCTTCAGTGGTAGTAGCAAGACTGATTCAAAAGCTGACTTGTTCTAAACGTGTTGCTAGCTACTAGATGCTAGGGTGAGATTTTCCACCCAGCTAAAAATCAACTTTTGGGAGCTCTAGTTCTTAGCTGGTTTAAAAATCACTGAACACTGTTCAGAGAAGAATTAGTCAAGATAGCCTTCTGCAGAGAATCTGTTCTTCCCCTTTGTGAGCATTTGCTGTGAGAGACTGACAATGATATTAATCCTTTGAAAACTGTAACACTTCCTGAATATATTGTGTAGCTACAGCATCTGACTTGGTCACATTTGCTGTCTTAGCAATGAAAGTAATAGACAATTCGGTCAGGTTTCTTACCTCTTTATCCTACAGTGTTTTGAAGTCTGTAACAGTGGAGTTTATTATCCAAATGTGCATACTTGCTACAGAATTAACCCTTTTGAAATCTGTTGCTTTCTCTGATTTTTCCTGACAACTGGATCTGTAAGAGTTCTTTTTGGTCTTACACTTAAGATGTTTTTTTGAAAGGCTTAGCTAGAAAGGGCTAGGTTCTTTCTCCTGCATAATCAACAGAGAAAGTTTTTATTGCAAGATTACTTCTGAATTTGAATACCATAGTTTGCTAACACCTTGCTCTTCTCCTGGGGAAAGGAATGACAAATTCTGGATGCTCTTTAATACTGCTATAGTAGATAGAGTGGATGAGACAGTTCACTTCTGTGTCAAGTGAGGTGTGGTTTAGGGACATGCTGTTTTGGCCCAGGGGACTTCTGAATAATGTGCTCTGTAATGTTATCATATGACAGGTATGGTGGATTCTTTCTCAGAATGTTTAACCAGTGCTCAGGCTGTGATTTCTGCTTTTTTTTTTTTTTTTAAAGCAGATGGTTATTTATAAGTAATCCACCTGGATTGACTGTATTTTTTTTTTAAACATTGATTTGAAGGCCAGATGTCGGAAAGGCAACAAATGGACAGATGGTTTCAAACTGACTCATTAGCTATTGCTACCTAGGTATTCTAGCTAGTAAGATGATCATAAATTTACCTCATGGGGAAACACCATAGGAATATACTCAAAAGATAGGCGCTTCAGTAATACTAAATGTGATCTTATGTTGCCCATGCATATCACCCTGGTGTGTCTGAGCTGGAATTTTGAATCCCGCTCAGGAAGATGAATGTTGCAGACTCTGCCCTTTGCATTAAGAAAAAGAAATGCAAACCCATGCAGAATATGAACACGTCTTCCTCAATCTGCAACTCCTGGGTTGCTGTGGAAGAAATAATGCATATCTAGAACTTTACATACACTATAGCTATAATGTAAGATACGATAAAAGCTAGTTAAGAGACTTTCGGAAGTTCTTCTCTAGAAAGTCCTAGCAGCCCCAATAAACATGTTTGTTCAAAGTAGAAGTCCTCTGCTTACAATCTCCTTCTTTGTAGTTTGAGTTTTCTGTGAAAGTACACTAACATATAAATGCAATACATTTTAACTCTTGAAGAAGCTCTCTTCTCCTTAGTTCAGCTAAAGATCAGATAACTGAAAATGAAGAGTTTTGTACTTTGATATTTTTACTGAAGAATGTTAGATGGCCTTTCTCTTCAGCATTCCTGAAACTGGATGTTTGAAAAGCTGTCCAGTATAACTGATTGAGAGATGATTCCATATTTCTGTGCTTGAGTTATACTAAGCATAACTCTGATCTGTTACAGAAGAACAGAGGAGTAAGTGCTTGCCAGTGATCTCCCAGTAGGCAAATGTAGATTGCATACATGCATTCTGAATTCCAGAAAGGCTGGCTTTTGGTATTCTTTAATCTTCTGCTTGTATAATTCAAGAGAGTTTGAGTTACTCATCAGCTATGTGAGCAGTCTCTGCTTCAGGCATTCACTTGTACCAGCCTAACTATGTCTGTTGCTCAGCCACGTAGTGTGGAAACAGGAACGAGCTGCTGAGAGCAAATAATGCTTAAGCTACCACCACTGCCGAGACATCTGCATAGCCATAAAGTGAATTTACTGATCTAAGTCTTACCTAAAAGAGAATTGCAGAGAATTTAGGAATTTAAGAGGTACCTTCCAAATATATATTAAAGATAGGTCTGCAGGAAAAAAGTTCAGAATACCTTTTGTTGTATCAAAAGGCAGCTTTCCAATGCTGTAGCTTAAGTCCACCATTTGTGAGGTGATATTTAAAAGTATTATCAAGCTTTTAGATGAATGTAAAATACTAGTCTAATAGTGTGTTCCTCTTGGAAATTCAGCCTTGAATAGTTCAAATGGCTAACTGGCAATAAAAGTTTGAACTGCAAACTTCAAACTGCTGAACCAAATTTTCACCAGAATCGCAAGTGAATTTATTTCAAGGCATTTGGCTTTTTAAGAAGCCCTGGGTGTTACTTATAAAATGCAGTGGAAAGGTACCTTTGCACTTTTTACAAAACCATAATATTAGATCAACTGCTTCAAAAGCATAAAGCACTTAAATTACTTCACGGACTTTTTAGTTTTGAACTTTTGTTCATTATCCTTCCTTTGACTGTTGTAATAATGAACATTTTAGTGCCGCTTCCATGTTTGAAAAGGGGAGAAAAAACCCCAACAGAACCCCTACACCCACAAAAACACAAATCAAGGCTTTGTCCAGTCTTGGTGGATTGGCAATGGTTTTGTATAGAACCAAGAGCCACTTAGCGAATGGAGAGAGAATTCATTATCCTTTTATCACAAAGCATGAGCAACTTTCTCTTTAGGGTGAAAGTTGTACATTGTCTCAAGTAATTACACTGAAATTAACTCCTGTTGTAGTTTGGGCTTTGTTGTATATGTAGGCTAAGGAAGAACTGCTGCATGAACTTGCAGCACAACTAGTGCACTCCCTTGGTATGTGCTTTTATGTTCCTGGAAAAATCAGGTAACCTAATGAATGCCTATTTTAGGAGAGGGATGTTATCTTACATTTACTGTATGGTGGGAACAATACACTAGTATACTAGCTAACCTGTGGTAAGCTTACACTATTGCTCTTTTCCTTCTCCCTCCTAGCATCTTTTACTTCTGCAAAATCTTTTACTATCTTCTGCGTGAACCAGTTTACAGTTCTGGGGGATGATACAGGCAGTAGTGGTATTGTGATGTCACAAGGTCAGTTATGACACATTATAGCTTTTTCTGTTGATGTTCAGGGAGTGGGTTGGCTGGTTTGTTTACTTGTTTTAAAGCAGCAACGATTTGGTTATCTGTGAAAGGTCAGAGTCATAGCTGGTTGTGGAGCAGAATAAAACCAGAGTCTTTCTGGTGCTTCTCTGACCAGAGTCTGGAAACTTGCAAAGGACAGGGTGTTGTAGTGGGTTTTGTTTGTTTTAAACATGAGGATTTAGCTTGAGGATCATTAGTGGTTTGCTACTGGGGTTATTAAGTATGTATTTAATTATGAGGAATAACAGCATTTGATGCCTACCCTTCTGTAAAATAACATGGTAGTGTTCTTCAGATTTCTTACTTTTGAATATTGGGCTTAGTTCTTTAGCAGTGATTTACTTATGATGGCTTTGGCTGCATAGTATTTACCTTCTGAAGAAAATACTGTAAAAATGGTGAAAATCAAATTCTTTATTAGCCAAGGAATATTTAAGTTGTGCTCAGTTAAAAACTGTTCTGCTGTAGGGTACTGGTGTCTTATTAGCAAAAATTATAAAAGTTTACTGAACTAACTTAGTCCTACTCAAATATTAAGTGTTTACATACTCCAGAGATCCGAGGAGCCCGAATAAAATGCTTAATACACCTTGCAATTTTGTTAAGCCTTTAATAGGACCATTCAACTTTATTCTTGTGATGTAATTTATGATTAGCAATGTGGATAAGACCATTTCATTTATGTATGTGAGCATTTTCTGCACACAAATTATTGGAGGCTGGATAGAATAGCTTGTTATCCCAAAGCTGTATCATTAATCTAATTGTGTTTTCACATGGAAAAAAAAAATTACGCAGCTTATTTGGAGAAGAGTCACTACTGTGCAGAAGTAAGTAGGAGTCATGTCCCCTCTTTGTGCAATGTTTAGTGGTGGAGTATATATCTTAAGGTGTTTTGGGACACTGAATACTGTATTTCTCACTTCTGAGAACTAGTGTAGATAGAATTTGTGTAAATAGGAGCATATTCTGGGATAAGATGCTCCCAGCCCAAAATATCCATCTTTGAATCTGCCCTACTCTAAGCAACCTGTCTCTGGGCTAAAAGTCAGCCTTGTCTAATGAATGCTCTTACATCCTCTGCAGAGTGGAAGAGTTTGGGAAGGGTCAAGCTTCTTGCTTCTAGGAAGCATAATGGTTGTCTTCTGCTCTGCTATTGTGAGTCAGCCACTTCTAAAGGCTACTGGAGTAGCATCAGAAGAACTGAGGCTCTTGAGCACTTCATTGTGTAAGCACCCTGTACCCTCCTAGTTAAGGGGATCTTCTGAAGGTGGAAGACAGTGCTTGAAGGAAGTTCTGTCTTGATCATTCATTCTGTGTTCATGCCCTAGTCATTGGTTTATTTAAGAAGGAGTTAGGCTGATTTGTGCAACTTTGTGAATCTGTGCTTCTTGTAGGTTTGGGTTTTTTTCCTTGAAGTTCTTGGATGTGGAAACACCTTTTTTTTTACTGAAACTTTTAAACTTTTTTGGGAGGGCTTTTGCCATATAGTCCAATACAATGATTTAGGATACTTGCGGTCTAGTTCTTTCAAAATACTTTTTCAGAGTTCATTAATGATTTAGTGGATGCAGCTTAAGGTGTACTTTCACAATACTCTGAGCAAATCTGAATCGGCAGCAGCTGCTGGTTCTGCATTTCTGGCGTTGGCACTTGTCTGGTCGTGCATTTCCTAAGCTGGTTCGGAGAGTTGCAGTTGCAGAAAATAATTGACTTTTTCTGGCTCAGTTTGATTCCTTGAACCATCCATCCTGTTGTGGTGCTTAAGAAGAAAGAAAATTGGGGAGAATACAGGGTGTGCACCAGTGTAATGTTACAGGCATAAAACTTACTGAACCCCTACAATTCTTCAAACAGTAGCAAAGTATTCCTCCTTTTGAGCAATTTCTTGCTTATGACACTTTTTGGTAGTGGAAAAGCACTATTTAGTGTTTGGAAGAGGCAAGCCATAATGAAATGTCATAGCTCCATTCTTGGATCAGTGGGCTTAAAGTCAAGGTCTTTATGACTCAGCTCATCAGAGTGCTATAATCAGTTTAAAATCATCAGTGTTACATAGTTCCTTCTACGAGCGTACTGTCATGGTAACTTTTATAAGATGCAGTGGTTTATAAGATTAAATATGTAGTCCCTGATCCATGAAGGAATTTGGGCATTTGCATCCTGTTCAAACCGATGAGTAGATGCCTAGATGCTTTTGTAGATACACACATCTGAATTGTTAGTTATCTGCTACTTTTACAGTTTAAGCTGAATTTGTTTACTTTTATAGAAACTACTTTTGAAGAAACATAATGATTCTTATTTCAGAGGAGATTAAATACTTTTGCAACTGAAGCTTATTGCTTTTGTTTTAAACTCTTGTGCATTTTTACATCTAAGCAAGCAGAATAAAGAGCTTACAAATTAGACATGCTGCACTTGGTGGGTTTAAGTTTTGTCAAACACTTGAGTATACTGTCATTGGAGCAGGTGAATAAAATTAAGCAAATAGTACTGTTAAGCTAACAGGCATGCAAAAGCTATTACTTCTGTTACTGAATTTAGGGACTTGAATGCCAGGTAATAGGCTAGGTGACTTTTGAAGTGCTAGTCTGTGCTGGTGAAGGAAATAGGAAAAAAATTAATCTGATTCTTTGTTAGCGTGAATCTTTAATATTGTGTTTAGAAAGTGTACTGAAAGGTCTTTTGACATCCAGGCATAGCTTTAGTTCAAGTACTTCTATTTAGGAAAAAGTTGTATTTATGAAAAAAAACCATGTACAAATCTGTTGTAAGCCATCTGGAGTAGCTAACTACTTTCTTTGTTTCTTTCTAGGAAATACCAAAATAAAGCAGATGTTGTGTCCTGTACTGTTATCTCAAGGTTTTGCAAGTCATTCTGTTACATGCTTCTTGGCAGCAGGAATGTAAACTAATTCTTTCAGCACTGAACTAGAACCTTGACTAGGTTGCAGTTAAAGGTAAGAACAAATTCTGCCACTTGGAAATTTATGGGACGGTATAATCACTTTTACTTTGACTGTGTTTTGATTTGCAATTTGTAATTGACTAAGAATTTAACAGAACTTTCAGAACAGATTGGATAAAAGGATGTGGTGTTTTTCTTCTTTAAATGCATTTGAATTTCGCTTAATCTTATATTTAATAGGGAGGAAATATAACTTCTCTCTGCTATAGTACAAAGCACTGTTAATAAATGGAGGGGGAAAAAAAAGTAGTTTTTCAACACCTAAATGTGTGCTGACCCAGATTTTGAGGAAGGTATTGTCTCACACAAAAGACTGTACAGTGTCAGTCAGTAAAAATCACAAAGTGTTTTGCCACTGTGTGTTGAGGTCTGCTTACTGTCTGTGTGTGGTGCTTTTCCCTTCAAAGTCTGTTTCCTTGAATGTGCTAATAGCAGCAGTACTGCTTAAGTTACCTTTTTTTTTAATCAGTTACAGAAAATCTCTAAATTTTTGTTACAAGTCCACTGTTGCTTCCAACTCTTGAATCACCTTTTCAAGGGTAAAAGTTGGTGTCGTCTCCCAGGTCAGTGAAAATGTTTTGGCTGCTGGTTTTCTATCATAACTTTATCTGACAATGATAGATAAGAAGATAACTCTTGTCCCACTACTCAATCACTATCTTCTAAACTAGTGTGTAGGGAACTAAAAGTTAATGTTCTCTTACTCTGACTTCTTGTAAAAAAAGATAAATTCAATGCCACAAAATTGTATTCATTAAAAAAACCAAAACAAAACAAAAAAAAACCCAAACCCCCACAAAACCAAAAAACAAAACCACTTTACCACAAATACCTGTCATAGAGATTGCATATTTTGGTTTGTATGTCTCTGAATAATTTATTTCTGTTTTTAAACAGGGAGTATGTGTTTTGAAGACTGCCCATGAAATAGCTTTATTGCATATGCTGAATCTGCAGAATTATGATCAAGTTAAGGCCTTTCAGTCTTGATTTCACATTTTGGTATCTTTGACAGGAAGAGTTGCTTGCCTTAGATTGCGCTTGTCAATAGTGGCAGGACAAGAGATTGGCCTGTTGGTATCAAGCAGTCTAACTTGTCTTTGAAGTTGGATGATGCATAGGTCAGTGACAAGTTTGTGCCTAGGAGGTGGCATTGATTGTTCTGCTGCTACAATGAAAGAAGGGTTCAAATGTGTTTTGGTGTTTTTTTTTTGTCGTCTTGACTGCATGTACTTAATTTGCAGTGATGTAACAGGTTGAAAAAAGGCATAACTCTTCTTACACTGTGCAAGTCGTGGACTAATTTATGTTGGAATGGACCTCTAGCACTCATCTAGCCCAACCCTTGTGTCTGACTTCCTCAGATTTCTGTATGAATCAACAAGTCACCCCTCAGTTATGTAAATAAAAGGTTTAGTGTTTTACTGTGGTTCTGAAGACCTGCTGCAGAACACTTATTCTGGTCTTTCAGACCTGTTTAGGAACAATTTATTGATGATACAAATTGGTGATTCATTGCTGCCCTATTCTCACAAAAACATGTCTGAATCTTCTAGTAAACGTTCGAAAAGGTAAGAAAAGTTGTCTTAAATGCCTAATTTAGAATAAGGGATAACTCATTTCTAGTGACATACTGCTTCATGCTAATGAGTGAAATAAATTCTTCATTTTAATACCAGTAGTGTCTTGGCTAAGCATTGGTTCTCTTTCTTCAAAATCTTAGGTGCTATTTCTATAATAAAAACCTGGCTGGTGGGTGTTAGATTGATGATTGAAAAGGAGCAAACTAAATTGAACTCGAAATAGTTGATCTCTTATTGAATTTAGAGAACCACAAAAAGTGTTTCTGCATAGAAATAACTATAAACTTTATTAGGGAAGGATAGCTTTTATATAACACTTTGTAGTAGCCAAGTGCCACGTGCATCTCTTCTGAATAGCCCAGTAAAGAAGTGAGAACATGCTTATTGGCTGCAGAAAGTACGAGCAGATACAGGCAAACAAAAGGAATTTCAGTTAATATCATGGGATATAAATCTTGTCATAGTATAGTCAGTAGGGATTAACAAGAGTACAGGGCAGTCTTCTGGGTGGTATAATAAAGCCATGCTGAGTTGCAGAGCTTGAGTTAAGGACAAAATGTGACCTCAGGGTTAATAAGCCTGAAGAGGTAATATCTGATTTAACCAAGTTAACCCATTTAACCAATATCTGATTTAACTAAGTAGGCCCATTTCTCTTGGGTGCCAGTGCACCAAACTCCTGCTTCAAGGAAATGGTACAAGAGCATGAATACTGGCTTATACAGAGCTATCTTGGGTCTTAAAGACTTTAGCTTTCATTCCATTCCAGTGGAGGTGCTAGAAGCAGTAGTCTGCTTTGCACTGTGTGGGCCCAGTGTTGTTGTACTTGATGGACTGGCCTGGGTATTTGTGTGTCTTACCTATTGTTTTTTGTATAGTTAACTCTAACTCAGATAAACTATTTGCAGATAACGAAGGGGATTGCATTTCCTAGACTTAGTGTTTGGAGGAAATCTTGGTAAAGAAAACCTGAAGTTGTTACCTGGAAGACTAAGATGAGTGACGTTAAAGACATTGACTACAGCAGAGTCTGTCTGTCTTAGAATGTCACTGCATTCCTCTTCAGTGAAGTCCCTAACTGTGGTGCCAATCTGAATTAAGGGCTGCTGGCTATCAGAAGTCACACCAGCAAGCACAGAATTATGTGTAGCTAACTAGAAAAAGCACTGCATATTTTTTTAAGCTTTCATTTGGCCACAAAACTGTGAAGTTGACTTCTGCCACTTATCTGAGGGTGAAGCTGCATGATAAATGCTTCATGACTGTAAAAATGCATCAACCTGGGCACTGATGGCTTTCTACTATATGCTGTGGTTGCAAAGCTAGATTGAGAGTCCACTTAAAAGTTTTTTGTGAAGTTCGTCTTGAATATTCATCTGATATATGACATCTAACATTCTACCTACCAAACTGCATTCCAGATCAATAAGAAGCCACAGCATAGAAGTGTGCAACTCATCCATGAGACAGATGGTTGCCATATAAGCTGAGCTTGAAGATCTGCAGTTACCTAGCTTCATTCATGTTTTAATAAGGTGCAAGAAAGCAGAATATAAAATGAACCTTTGAAAAGACCACGAGTATATGTTTTTCTGGTGTTAACAACATAGCTAAAAAGGTTATAGCTCTTAACCTAGCTCCTGGTGCTCCTTTCTTTTTTTTCGCCCACTGTCTTCACTGTTGAAGGTCACTGCCCCCTTGGATCTGCTGTCTAAGCTGCTGGCTTCTAAACCCAGTGCAGTCAAAGTCACAAAGTTTCAAAATACTAAAGCTAACTTTGCACCTCTTCAGTGAAATAGTTCAAAGAGTGAGGGCAAAAATGTCTCAGCTAGCAGTTCTGAAAATAAAGAAATTGCTGGCACAATGTAGTGGTGACTAGCTGAGGCAGAGCAGAAGAGATAATTTTTTCAGGTGTTGCTACTAACATTGAAAATAGATGTGAATCCACAGTGTTAAATTATGCCTGTGATTGTTTTGTACCTCCAGACCAGTTTAAAATAGCTGAAGCACATTCTCAAATCTTCATCTCCTTTTTAACTTGCTGGTTTAAAAGTAGTATGGTGGTGGAATTTGTATGTTTTGTTTGTTTTTGTTAGTTTCTTTTCCCCCAACTGTTGTAACAATAGAAATGCAGAAATTAATTTCAAAGTTAGAGCTGTAGTTCCTAGGTATGTATTCTACCTGGTGATGGGGGTAACTTGCAAATTTTTTTCAATTCCTGGTTTAAAAGCCTATTTGGCTTCTTTCATGTCATCCTGACAGGAAAGTTTTTTTGATAGTAGGCTCTATATTAAAAGTTTATATTGATACTCAATTTCTTTGTGTCAATATATTTGGTCAGCTGAGATCCCTCCTAATGATGACTCCCATGGCCGCAACATAACCCCCCCTCTCAAAACAAAACCAAACCAACAAAAAAATACCCAACCAAACCCCAACTTCAAAACAAATAAACCCCATAGTAAGTGGGCATGAATGATAATCACTGTCCTTTTTATGTAATCCATTTTTAAGTAAAAGTAAAATACTGGCATCTTATTCTTGGATTCCAGTAATTGCTCTTTGACTCTGCCAGTACTTGTGGTTATGTAGTTAGAGTACGTGTTACAGCCAAGCTTCAAGTAGAGCTCTTGCTCAAAAATTCAGTAACTATTTGCCTGATGTAAATTTATGTAGTGCCAGCATTTTTAAGGTCAGTAAGTCAAAAGCGATCCCAATGGGATCAAAAGTAAAGATCTTTAAAGGTGGTTTCATATGTCAAATGAACTTATATTTAGTATGCATATAGTATAAATAGATAGCATAATGGAGTATGGTGATAGTACAATGATAGTGTATTTTAAGTAAACACAAGATTAGTAGAAGATGACTTACAAAATTTTGTCACTATTTCTTGTGTAAATTGAAGGGTACAGGTAATCTTTATGAATGTCAAAACTATCTACAGTGTGAGTAGACACATGTAAGGTGTAGAGTGTATGTATGCATATACATGCTAGAGGCAGAGTGCAAGTTGGAAACAGACACAAAAGAGCTTTCTACCATGGCTAAGTTTGAATTTTTTACTTAAACCAGAAAAGTTATTTCTTCCTGAACTTTCAATAAGCTTTGAAATTGTTTGTCACAGATATTTTATTTATTTGTCATTTACATCTTTAATATATAGTACAGTGTTTTCTCTGTTGAAACATCATTCTTTTTTTATAGCAGGAGCACATGTGTTTTGTAACAGGAAACTCTGGCGCTGTTTCTTTTCCACAGCACTGACTTATTAAAAATGACTGGCCTGTTGAGTGAATCCTTCTGAGGAAGAGACATTTTACAGTACACTTTTATGACCTAAGCCCAAAAGATTGATGTTGGACCATTCTCATTGTATGAAAAGATATGTTATTGCCTTTGGGACTGTTGGCTATCAAGGTATTAGTCTAGTTCTGATGTTCTCTTTGAAACTGACATGTGATCTGAAAATCATTTTATAGTGTCTACAAAAATGTTGATTATGGCTTTTAGACCTTTATAATCTAAATACATTTTGGCTGCCTTCATGACAACCAGCAAATAAATATTTCTACCTGTTAAATACAAATCTATATGGAAAGGAGCATGCTCTTCATTTACAGTAGCTGCCTGTTTTCCCCTCCATGATGTAGTAGAAAATCATGGGTATCTGTAACTGAGCAAGAACTGTCTGCCAGTTTGTAAGTAGATGTTGGGAGAAAATCAGTGGGTGTGGTTGTTTTAAATACAGAAATTAAAACTTTTGCACAGACCTGATTTTAAGACCCTTTATAATATGGGTGATCTAATACCAAAGAAAGTCTTCATTGTGTAGCTGTGGGGAAAAGGACATTGATCATGAATTTTTCTTGTGTGTCAGAGGACATGGCTTTTGTCTTCATACTTGCATACCTCAAAAGGGTAGATGTCTTTGGTTTCTTGAGCCTGAATTATTGCTTATGTTCCCTGTATATGAGATAAAGACCTCATGTAGGATTTGTATCAGGTAGGAAACATCAGAGAAGAATATATGTTAGGACTTCAGAGAAGGAAGCCTTGGGTTAAGTTTTTGCCCTGGGAAAGGGATGTCAGCTTTTGTTAGAGATTCACTGCCCTGAACACTCTTGGAAATGGCATAGCTATTGATTTAAAACTAGAGGTGAAGAGTGTACAGTAGAGTGGTAGCTAGAGCCGCTGCTTTAGCAGCGTATTGCTCAGATTCAGTTTCTTCCATTGCCACAGAGGGGGAAGGGCCAATATTTTTATCCTCTAAAGGCCTTCCGAAAGCCTTTGAGCCTTGGTGATTATTGTCATTTATCAAGTGATTGACTTCTTAATTTTTTTTTTATTTTATTTTTCCTGGAGTTGGGAAGACTGCTGGAGGAAGGGAATCCTGGGTTTCCATTCTTGATCCGAAGAATATATACTGTTTTAAAGAGTAGTCTGTGGAGCACGGATGAGAACTGAGGCCTTCTCCATTTCCGAGAAAGTTTTGGGAATTACAGCAGACATGGTCTTCCAGATTTTGAAAGTTTCAGCTAAATCTTATGTGGTGTAAACATTTTCACCAGAAGGAAACTAAATTGTTTTCTGAAACTAATGTGTTATGCAATTAAATTGCATTTAAAAATGGGATCTTTGGAATTTAAATCTCAAAGGCTGGAGGGGTACTGAGTTTTTGAGCTTACATGTATTGATTAAAACCGTGATTGAATTACTAGCTTACATGGGCACTTCATCTGTTCCTCTGCTGGCTGTGTTTTCTTTTAAGACTGAGTCTTGCTCTACAGAGATGTTTGGGGCTTAATGCCTTCAGTCCCTCAAGAAATGTTGAGAGGTTTTGATTGTTGAGAGGAAGCATAATGAAGTCTTTGTTAATTAACAACTTGGACAGTGGAAGAGTATTCACTCTTAGCACATTTGATACCATATTGGGGGGAGTGGCCAATAAGCCAAAGAGTAGGCCTTAACAGTAGAGAGAAAGATCTTGACAAGTTGGACAAATGGTCTGATGGTAACCCCAGGAAGTTTAATCAAGTCATGTGCCTGGAATAAAGTAACCTTGTCCTTCAGTACAGGCTGGGTGATCACTATCTAGGAATGAGCTTTGCAGAAAAAGAACCATGGGGTCCTGGTGGACAACCAGGACAAGTGTATTGAACGTTAGGGAACAGTGTGTCTGTAGTGATGAAAATTTGGGCCATATTAGAAAAGGTTTATCCAGTGTGTTGGGAGAATTTATTTCCCTCTGTTTGGAACTGATGAGGCTGCATCTGCAATATAGTGTGGAGTGTTGGCCCCCCCAGTACAAGAAAGGCATAGACAGTGGAGCAAGTTGAGCGAGGACCACCCTGGTACTTAGGGGCTAGAGTATGTGATCTGTGAGGAGAGGTGAGTGCTGAGTTTCTTCAGTCTGGAAGATAGATCCAGTTGCTGTGTTCCAACTATGTAATGGGAGGGTATAGAGAAGGTAGAGTTATGCTCTTCCCAGAGGTGTGTAATGAAAGACTAAGAAGCAAAGGACACAAGTGGCACTGATGGGAGTTCTGTTTTCATTATGAATGTTGTCACACTTGAACTGTTTGCACAGAGGCTGTGGAATCTCCATCATTGGAGACTGTCAAAACTTGACAAGGATGTCAACAGCCTAAGCCATCTTTGGTGTTGGATATTGTATTGATTGAACTTTGAGTAGGGGTTTGGACTAGATAACTTTTAGAGGTCTCTTCCAACATGAATTGTTCTATGATTCTGTAATTTGTGATTTCTGACCTGACTTAAATGTTATCTAGGTGCTTGTGTCAAGATTGACTTGTAGCTAGCCTAGTATGCTTAAAATAAGAGATGGTAAGACCAGGTTAGACTTATGATAGTCTTTGCTTTCTGTAGGATTTTTGCAGGCCAGTTTGGCTGAGTCCTGTTTTTAGGTGCTCAAGTCTTCACTGATCTAGCCTGAGATATTAAGAGGGACAAAACTAGATGTGAGTACCAAGGTACTGTTTTTCCACTGGAAGTGTTTTCTTTTTGTAACCTTTCATTTTGGAGAAAACAAATGTTGTTTTGTTTATTGTGTTGTGGTTGGTTTGTTGTTGTTTTGTTTTGGTTGTTTTTTTTAAAGCTGCTTTGCTAAAAAAGTAAAGTTCGGTATGGTACCACAAATTTCATTAAAATATCTCTGATTTACTTAACTAATTTGTACATAGATAAATACACAGCTGAGTTTACTGCTAGAGATAGTTGTGTATGTTGGCACTGTAGATGTGGCATTTGTGCGTAATGCCTAATAGGAATATACTGTACTCACCTGTATGCTATGTCATTTGTTTGTTATTTTCTGTAACTTCCTAGTGTTTTTAAAATGCTAGAAGTTGTTACTGTTAAAAATGAAGTTTTTAACAGAACAGGTGTTCGTCCATTTTAAGTCTTCTTTGTGCCTGCTATCACTGATAATTTTGATTGAAAACCTCAGTTTAATGAGTCAGTGAAATCCCTGTTTCTTCCATGGTCACTGAAACGGCTTGACTTTTTCAGCTAGTCTTCAAACCAGTTCCTGCCTTGTGTAGTCTGCATAATACACCCAGTGGTAGAAGGCTTTCTTCTATGTGTTTGGTGTCTTTTATAGGACCAGCTGTAAGTTGATTCCTAGACTTACTGGTTTTTTACTGATTGCAAGTCAATCTCTGCATCCTTTGTTAAAGATTTGTAATATTTAATAGAATATTTAGAATATCAAGAATATGATTTTGAATAGTATGACCTTTCTTTTCAGTTTCTTCTGTGCTGTAAAAAGTGAAGCTACTTAAGACATGCGTAAAGCTAAAATGTGAAATGTGCCTCTGGTGGTTTTTTAAAACAGTATTTTATTTTACATATATGTAAAACACAACACTTAATACTGAGCTCACAGGCTTTTGCAGTTAGATAGGTTTTGATCTTTTTCCTTAGTCATATGACTTCTTTCACACTTCTGATTTTAAGAACAGAAGGACATACTCAGTTAAAAGAATCTCATACAAGGTCTGAAGTGTTGGATGACTTCTGCCATTTTGGCAGCATTTCAGTCCTGTATTATGTTTTTACTGGGAAGAATGTTTTTGTGTGCTTTTAAAATAGCTTTATATTATGTGTAATTTGTGAATAAGTGGTCATCAGCTATTGGAATCCTTTCACGGATCTCCTTTACTGATGTTAGTTGAACTATTAAATTATGTGCAACTTGTTCAGCTCTTAACTGAGAACATCAGTTGCTGAGAACACTTGTTTGTGGTGGTGTGTAGCACTGCCTTGCTTTGCTTTTATGACACCATTTGACACTGATTCTTTTTTGTTTGCTTTTTCAAAGCAAAATCAGATTTTTCAAGAGAAAGGGTTGTGAAAAGCATTTTGGCTGGGTGTCTCACTAGGTAACGAATACCTCATTTCTGTTGCTGTGTGTTGCTTCCATTGATTTGCAGTCTTGCAAATATTCTTTTTGGATAAAGAAGGAAAAATAACAATGCAAATAATTCTGAGCAGAATGTAACTTAATACTTTAGCTTTTAAATTACATACAGTGTGAAGCTTACCATGCATAACATAAAGTTGTGTAGTTATTTTATCTTCGTTGCTATTCCAGGTAATATAATTAGAGGCCAGTAGATGATGAATACAGAGATAAAGAATGAAGATAACTTGTGGTTTCTTGTGTGTGGAATTCTTTCGATAATGTCATAAAATTGACCTGATTGGGAAAGTGGGGGAAGTTTAGGAGCGATAGTATGTGTTTGAAAGAACTTAATGACTTTTCAAGTTGCTAAAAGTACGGAAAGTATTTTGAGAATGTTAGATGCGGGTTTGAAGTCATTCTGTAACTTGCTTTTTTGTATTAGATGTGCCATTATCTGTGAAATTGGTACTTCTGGTTCTGCTTCATAAAACCCAGTTTGAGGACTATTCTTATGTTTATATGGAGTAAAATCAAATTCGCAACAACCTTTGAGCATGTTCTCTTAATTTGGTTTTGCTAGAGAGTCTGCAGCTGAGGATATGTACCTTGTACATGGAATGCCCAATTTGGAGAGCAAAAAAGGCTCAGGACGCTTTCTTTGGTGTCACACAATTCCTTTTTTTAATAGCTACTTAAGATAACTTACTAAGTACAAGACTTATGTGTTGTAACATCAGACTTGATAGCAAAAGATTGGTACATAGAGACAACTAACTGTTACACAAGCATAGAGTTCAAAAGAGGCAAAACTGGTGAGCAAACTGTTGGGGTCTATGTAACAGTGGGAAATCTCGGCACTTCATGGAGGTCACTGTAGCAGAGAGGTATTGTGGAGTTTGGATTATCTGGAGGAAAGTCCTCAAGTTATAGTCTAAGAAGGGAGGTGGGGTGCGGAATCTATCTGTAATCTTTTCCCCATTGCATTGTACTATTTTTTTTTTTTTTTTCCTCTTCTGTCAGAGAAAGCTGTGTATACTGAAAATGTGTTGAGATGAGGGGGATGGCAGAAGTAAGGATTTCTTAACATCTTTTTCTGACCTGGTAACAAACTCTTAAACTAGAACTAGATTAGCATGACTCTGTAGGCTTGTTGGGTGCTAGTGTGTGAGAGACCTAGTGACTGACTGCTCAGGATCAGTCATGGCAGAATTCTCTCAAATTCTTTTTGGATGAAGGTTGCTGTAACTTTCACATCCAGTCACTAAGGGTTTCATGGGGCAGTCGTTATTGGCATGATCAGAGGTTGTGCTGTCTGAGTTTCTGAAGTTCTCAGAAAAGTACTATGGGATCAGGGGATTAAAGAATGTATTCTCTGCTGACTTCATAAAGTGCAAGGTGGTTTTTCAGGTCTACATAGGACAACTAAGTCGAGTACAGGAGAGGAAGTCAGAAGTCCTCTAAAGCCTTAAGATAGATTATTCGCATATTACCTGCAAGCTTGCTCTCTGGAGATGGTTCTTCTCGTATATTTTGAAGTAGGTCTCCAAATATTGAAGAACTTTTAACTTTCTGTGGATTATTTTCTTCCCTTAGCTCATATCTCATGTAATTGGATACATTTTAAAATCAAGATCAACGCATTTTTGAACTTAATCATATGTAAGCACATGAACATCTTTTAGGCATGGTAGAAATGGAAATGTTGTTTTACAAAGGACTAAGTATAATTTCAGAGAATTCCATGTGAAGTTTTCTTGGATGGAAGTGGGATTTGCCTTCTTGTTTCCTTTGGCAGATGGTCTACATTCCCCTATTGTCACTTCTGCCATGCTTTACAAGAATACAGAATTAGCATAGTACATGCAAAGCTAGTGAGACCAGTTAGTTCTTATTTATAAAGTATTAGATTTTATTCATGCTGCAATGAAACTGGAAAGTGAATACTGGTGATATGGTTGTTATTTTTTCAAGCATGGATTAGTTTCTTGAGAGAAGGACAGAATTGGCAGAGCTGCAACGGTATGTGAGCTACTCTGACTTCATATGGAGAGCCTTTAATTTTGGTGAAGTAGCTCTTTGAGACACAACACCCCACTCAGGAAAAAACACTAAAAATGCAGATAGGGGTCTGTAAGTTCATACTTCATTTGTGTCATTTATTAATTACTTTTTTCCTCCCCATTATAGTTGTTGGCTTTTGCACACATGCATGCTTTATCACTTGTTTTATAAAGAAACAACACAGGAAAGGGAGAACAAAACTTGTATGGAGTGATGGTTTTATAAATAAGACTTTTCTTCTCTGTTTTCCAGATTCAATTTTGCATAAACATGGGTGCATTTTTGGATAAACCAAAAACTGAAAAACATAATGCTCATGGTGCAGGGAATGGCTTGCGTTATGGCCTCAGCAGTATGCAGGGATGGAGAGTGGAAATGGAAGATGCTCACACAGCTGTTGTAGGTATTCCCCATGGCTTAGAGGACTGGTCCTTTTTTGCTGTCTATGATGGTCACGCAGGATCTCGTGTTGCAAATTATTGCTCCACGCACTTATTAGAACACATCACTAACAATGAAGACTTTAGGGCGACAGAAAAACCTGGATCTGCTCTTGAACCTTCAGTGGAAAATGTCAAGAGTGGAATCAGAACTGGCTTTTTGAAAATTGATGAGTATATGCGCAATTTCTCAGACCTCAGAAATGGGATGGACAGAAGTGGCTCAACAGCAGTGGGAGTTATGATTTCACCTGAGCATGTATACTTTATCAATTGTGGTGATTCACGTGCTGTTCTCTATAGGAATGGACAAGTCTGTTTTTCAACACAGGATCACAAACCTTGCAACCCAAGGGAGAAAGAGCGAATCCAGAATGCAGGAGGCAGTGTAATGATTCAGCGTGTTAATGGTTCATTGGCAGTTTCTCGAGCTCTGGGGGACTATGACTACAAATGTGTTGATGGTAAAGGCCCTACAGAGCAACTTGTTTCTCCAGAGCCTGAGGTTTGTGAAATTCTAAGGGCAGAAGAAGATGAGTTTATCATCTTGGCTTGTGATGGAATCTGGGATGTAATGAGCAATGAAGAGCTCTGTGAATTTGTTAAATCTAGACTTGAAGTATCAGATGACCTGGAAAAAGTGTGCAATTGGGTAGTGGACACTTGTTTACATAAGGTATGTAACTGTTTTCTCCAAGCAGCTGTTCTAAAATGATCTTCTGTTTAGATGGGTACAGTGTTAACAGTAGTTCCTGGCCTAGTCTTTCCCTTCTCCCTCTTCCTTCCCTCAAATATTTGTACCCATTTGACTATATATCCTTGCTGAAGAGTATACAGCCTCATCCTTTGTGCCTGGAGAGGTGATAGCAATTGCAAAAATAAAGGTTTATTATTTTCTTAATGCTTGCATATGGTTCCAGCTCTAAACTTTGTGTCCAAATACAAAGTTTTAAAAATGAATAAATTCTGTGCAAGGTGTCATGGGTTTTTGGGGGGTTTTCTGTTCTTTCAAGTTGGGTAGTGTTCATATCCTTTGCATAAAACCAGTGTTTGCACCATCTCTTCTTCAAGGTATGGTTTGTCTGTCATCTGAAGTGGTGTCCTCAGCTCATTTTAGTAGCTTAGATGGAGAAGCACTACTTTTGCATCTGAGCTTACTTGTACTCCTCAAATTTAGAGTTTGTTCAGAGCAACTACAGGTTGATCTACAAATGTTTCATAGGTATACCATTTCCAGCATTCCCTGAGAAGTGCAACTCCTACTAGTGCAAATAGAGTTCTTTCATTAGGCCACAGACCAAACATGAAATTTTGAGGAAAATATTAAAATTCAGAATTCTAACACTAAAGGGTAAGTAAACTTTTTCAGAAATGTGGTATATGCTGGAATACAACCCTATGTCATATGATTGATTTAAATGTTGTGGCTTTTCTGACCAAGCACTTGACCAGCCTTGTTAAAGGACAGTCACTGTAGTATACTTTCAGTAAAACTGAGCCCTGACCTTGTGTTTATTTTACAAAGTCAGATCCTGGATCTCTGCAGTTTGTAATGATACTAGAATGTTGTCCTCTGTCTTCAGGATGTGAATTGTACCATGTAATATTAACTACAAACGATAGGATAGGTGTCCCTATATGCTTGGTATGAAAGGGAATATAGAATAACTCATGAGTACTTCTGAAGGAATTTATTCTAATGTCAGATTCCTACTTAATTTCTTCAGGAGAAGGAGTTGTTGTGATAGGAACTATCCAGTAGGTTGGGTTTACACAGAAACAGTATGTGGTAACTAATGGCACTTAATTTTTTTTGGTACAATTTTAAAATCTTTTATTTCAAACCAGGAGTTTAAATTATGGTTCTGCTGGATCTCCTTGTAAGAGACTTAGACACTGTGCTTTTAAATTGGGCTCTGGGTTATAATTTTGAAAATTAAATATAAGCAGGAAAGTGGTATCAGAGCTTACTAGTGAAGAACTGGCATTACTTTCTTCAAGGTGCTATGTGTGAAACAGGTGCATGCCGATAAACAGACTTGTAATGAATGTAATGTCTTGTCTGAATGCTCTCAAACTGAAATAAACTAGTAGCTGAAGCTAGCTATTCTAGTCTAGGATAAGTATTCTGCATTTTGTCTTGCAGCATGAGTTGTTTTTTAACTTGGCTAAAGGTAACAGTAAATGACTGTCTAATTTCTGACCTGTTTTCTTGATATGATTTTTAAACAGTTGACATATGTAAATAAGTCCATTAAATATTTTAAACTTTAAGGCAAAGAATGTACAATAAAAATCAGTAAAATTAATTTTAGTGAGTATTGTTGGAGAACTTAGAGGTTCTTACTAATCAAAATACAGTTTTATTGCAAGGTTTCTTTTTTCCTAGGTATATCTATAGTGCTGTATCTGGAACAAGTAAAAGTGCGACTCGAATAGAAAAGTTAAAAATAAGACTCAAGATCCTAACTCTTCTTTTTTCTTTGTCATATAGGGGAGTCGTGATAACATGAGTATCGTACTTGTTTGTTTTTCAAATGCTCCTAAGGTCTCAGATGAGGCAGTGAAAAAAGATGCCGAGTTGGATAAGTACTTGGAATCACGAGTTGAAGGTAAGAAATCTATTTTGTTCACTAGAAATGACGTCATAGCCTTTTTGAGCATGAAAACAAAACCCCTGAAAGCCATCATGCCACTATATGTTGGGTCAAATTCAGGTGTGGTTGTAAGTCTGAACTTTTGTGTGTCAGGAAAAAATGTTTTTAAGCCACGTGGTTATTTTATCCTGGTATTCCACAAGCATTTTCTTAATGTGAGCTTTAGATTTGTACTTTATCTTTACAGGTCAAAATGCAACCTTGCGAAGTGTTATATCAGCTAAGTAAATTGTGATGTTGCTAATGTCTTGCTTATAAAATATTAAAAGGGATACTTGTGGTACTTGTTCCCTTTTTTGTGAGAGTTTTTGACAAAGAAAAAGCTGTACCGGGTTTTCATGAAGGAACAACTTAATCATCTAATAATCCGAGCTTTTTTAACTGATTCTACTTAACACAGCTGTGACTTTTCACACCGAGAAGTTTTTTAAATGTACTTCGGTGAAAACAGATTATAAATGTTCAAAATACCTATGAATGCAAGAGCCTTAAATCATCCCTTTGGATTCTGAATGCTTACCAAGTATGTGTGTATGTGTGAATAAAAACCATATAATCATCTAGAACTTTCATGGAGGACTAAACTTGACTCCTAACCAGTTTCTTTTAGTCACTGATTTTATAACTCTTCACTTATCTAAAAGGTTGAATGCAACTTCTTCCCTTAAGGAGAAACAGCTAAAGGGAAGTTAGCTCGACTAAGAATGAAAGGCTTGCCCTTGTACATTTATTGCTTTACTGCAGTGTTCCTAATGTCAGAAAAACTGACATTTGAAACAGGCTTTCAAATTGTTGCTTCTAATTTAAAATATTTTATCACTGGTTAAGGCTGTTCCAAGGTCTGAAAACAGCTGTATGTAGTGGCCTCTTGGTCTCTTCAATCTTCTCAATTATTCTACTGATCCAGGTATAGCTCAGTTTTGGTAGTTCAGGGTTGATATTGAAAGTTTGCCTCTTTTGTAATACTGTTCTTATGTTGGCACAGGTTTCTGCAGCAGCATCCCAGGCATGAAAATAACTGAGTTCTTCTAACAGTTTGTCTTGCTGTTACAAATGTTGCTAGGATAGTACTGTGAAGTAGCATCATTGGAGGGAAGCAGTCATCAGAGGTTTTGAAAGCCTTGTTAGGATTCTTTAAACTTCTGTAATCTCATCAGAAGAGTACTGAAGCACTGTCACCTACTTATGGTGATGCAGCTTATGAACCCATGTGTTGGAGCTCTAAGTTATAGCAACAGCATTCAAGGAAGGAAAGGGTTTACTGAAGGGAAAGCTGGCTGGCCTAACTTGTATCTTTTCTTGACTTGTTTTAGGCCTGGCCTAGAATATTCTGATCACTAGATACAAGTTTAACTGTGCTTGATGAAGAGGTGGTCCCTTTGTAGATGGATAATGAGCCCATGTATCCTTCTTAAATGTTTTGTTCCAGGTGCTGAGACCAGTGGTTTAGCTTTCTACTGTAGTATTGCTGTCCTGATGGTACTTTTCTGTGTTTATATTGAAAAATGTGATATTGTCAGTCTACGGGACTGTTCAGCAGAGTTCCATGAAAGTAATTTTAAATTTGGGTGCCAAGGTGTTTGGGACTTTGCAGGTCAGAACCAGCATGAAGCCATCATCTTGAGACTGTAACAAGGTCTCAGTGACATGCAGCCAGTGGCCAGCGCTGTGGTTTCTGAGCTTGAGCATTTTTTTATGAAAGAAGATGTGACTGACCAAACTTTCTCAACATGGATCTGGAAACTTTACAGGCACCCAAGCATGGTGTGTGTAATCTGTATAGGTGAAATACTTGATATCCTTTCTTATGAATATTTGATAAGAATTATTAATACAGGACTCCAGCACTACCACACAGGAGATAGATGCCACTTCTGTTTCTTGTTGGCTTTGGTTTATTTGAATATCTGACACACCCACTGGCTTTGTAACATGTTGTAATAGATACTGAAAGGACGTGCTTTCTAGTAAAAGTAGTTCATATCCAAGTAAGTAGCATTAGGTATAAATGAGACGTAATCCTGCGCTGTAGGTCCGAGGAAATCGGGAATCTTCTCAGACTGTGCAACAGCAAAAATCCCACAGCTAACCGTTCATAATTTTTCTTAACACTAGTTCAGTGTAAAATGCAAGAGTGACATAGAAATGTAGATGCTGCCAGTGTAACATAGTTGCTGTGGACAACTGTTAGTTTTGCCACTTTAGTATCAAAAATTCTCAAACATATGTTAACGCTACAGATGACACTAATGGTAGATACTTTATTTAATTTTTCATTTGTGTGAAACAGCTGTGAAAATCACTCATGTTCTTTGACTAGATAGCTTTTTTTTTATTGCACTCTTAGCCAAATGAGGTAAACTCAGAAAATTTTTTTGTATTTTTCAATGTCCCAGTAATCTAGATAATTGATGTAACAAACCTTAATTTTTAAATACATATAAGAAGACCTTCAGGCCATGATACAAGTTATGTCTGAATGCACTACTGTTGTGTCTCTCCCTTTTGTTTAAATGGGGATCTAAATTGGAATAGCTTGCATACTTGTAGTTTCTGTTGAGAATAGAGAGAGCTAATGGTCACTTCAAATGCTAACTCTAGGCATGTTTCTCAGAACTTGGCTTGCATCCTAGGCTTCCTAGATGACACTAGTTAAGATAAAGTACAAGAGCTGTTAATAGGTGCTGGGAGAGAGCCAGGAGCACTTACCTTCACTGACAGCAGCCAGGTGTGCACACAGTGGTTTACTGGTTAGTATTCCCAGCTTCTTGGTGGCTTCTCTCTCTGTTACCAAACAGGTGAAAAATGTATGGAACTGCAGTGTATTTTATTGCTTTAATAAGTGAATGTTAAGAAGATTAATAGAAAAGGTGAGAAAACTTCTGATCAGAGTGACTGGATTAACTGCGTACGATGTGGGAGGCACTATTTGCTAGTAACAATGCAGTGTTGTAGCATGATTGAGTTACTACTTTAACCTATCAAAATAACTTCTTAGCAGAAATTTATTTTAGCTATGTTGTCATATTTAACAAATACTACACACAGAGAAGTGGAGAGTTTGTAGTCTGAACTGATGCAGAGCCATTCTGAATGTAACTCAAAATGGTTGTTAAGTGCTCCAGAGAAATGGATTGCTTCAAAGCTTGGACTTCTGTTGCTTCAGCTCTCCTTGATTGCTGCCCACCCGCCCTCCCTCCCCCCAGCCCGAGTTCCCTGTGTCATTCTGTGTTCTGCTAACTGGACAGAGTGCAAGGCCTTTAAATGCCAAGTATTTAGCAAGGAATGAGAATCAGCATATTTGAGGAAATTCTGTCAAGAAGTGGAGAAAATAAAGGAAACAGACTTCAGAAATACTGAAATATTTACCTGTTTTCTAACATTTTTGCAGTCATAATAAATTCTATGATATTGTCATTCTGACACAGTCTCCTTAATTTAAAAAAAGTAGGACTGCTATTTTTACCTTACATTTGTGCCTTGAGTATTAATTCAGAAATGATACAGGGAAGCTTTAACAAAATGCTTCAAACCATTAAGCAGCATGGGGAGAATTGTATGGAAAGATGTTGGATTCCTTTAAAAAAAGTAGTCAGACTTGAAGGTTTCAGTAGTGAGCAGAAATACTTTTAACTTAAAAAAAAAAAAAAAAAGGGAGGCAGGGAGAATATATCAAGTGTTGGAGTCGTAAGGAAAACTTTTGGAAGGTGGGAATGTCTTTTTTGATCAGGAAAGGACAACTGCCATAGTCAGTTTTGCGTTTGCCTTTAGACTAAGCGTAGTCTGGAAAACAGTGCATAAGAGAGCTGTGCCTGAAAGGTTTAAGCTGCCTTTAATTCTAAAACCTTAAAGCCTGGTAGATAAGTTGTGAGGTTGATAATATGGATTTGTTCATCTTTTCTAGTTATTTTCAAAAGACAGAAGTTGTATTTCTTTAGATGTATTCTAAATGTAGTATACATCTTAGGATGGTCGTCTTCAGGGAAGTATATTCAATATAATTTATTTGTCGTTTTGATGTGTTTTGAAGCTCTGAATGTGGTAAGCTAAGCAGCTCAGTCCAAGAATCTATGTTCAGTTACAGCAAGTGACTGTATATAGTGAGAATCTGTAGTAGGTTTACTAATGTTTAAAATACCAGACTAGATTATGACTGTTCCTTTCAAAAGGCAAATAATGGATTTTGCACACAATAATTTAACATGAACAACGTTTCTTTAAGTGTTAAAGAATTGACAGCTCACAAGTTATGTGCAGTTGGTTGAGAGCCAATAACAATTTTATTTATACCTGTAGTAAAAACATTCTGAAAAAAATCAGCTTGCTTTAGAACTACTAAGCTGCAAAGATAGAGATGTCAAACATACAAGCTATGAGCTTTCTTAGATACTCTCATCTTTCAGTAAGTGACTAATTTAAATCAGGGCAACATTGGCACTTAGTATAAAATCCTTTGGGACTTCCTGAAGCAATTCTAGTTTGATCAGTGGTATTTGTTCTTAATGAATATACACTGTTCAACATGGAATATTTTTTCTGTTCTCTTGTGGACCTTGAATTTCACCTGACTGGACTAACCCATCAAACTTTTTAGACAATAGGGTTTTTTCACTGCTACACTTGGGCATTTTAAGCTCTGGCTTGGAGAGAGAGGCATTGTTTGAGGCATGCTTTTGTTGGTTTAAAAAAAAAAATCTGTATTCAAAAGCAGTTTAATACTTACACATATAATATTTATAGTCTGTCTTTCTACATTCCTAAGTAGAATGCTGAGATACAGTGTATTTGTACAGTGAGTTGAGCTAGTAGTTCCATAAGATCTTTCCAGAGTTATTAAAAGAGAATTATTGTTTCCATACCAAAACAGAGTTTTTGTTTTAACAGAGTTATTAAAAAAACAAACTCAGCAAGTGGCAGTTTACTAGTGGAAGAACTGTATACCAAAGCTCTTTTTCTAGTTTTGGTCTTGAGATTGACAGAATGTGTATAACTGCACTCCAAAGCTGCCAATTCAAGAGTATTCTGAAATACTTATGAGGTTGTACTAAGTAGCTTGTGATTGAGTCATGATGGTGAGCACAGCTGTGATTCTGTTTTGAGTCACTTAATTGGTCAATTTCCAAAGTGATGCAGGTGTGTTGGACAGTAGTTAAGTTATGCTAGTAAAGTCTTTTCTTACTGCCACTTTCAAATGCTACTTTCTGTTTTGTTCTCTGTTGTGGTTTAACCCAGCAGGCAGCTGAACACCACGCAGCCCTTTGCTCACTCCCCCCTCAGAGGGATGGGGGAGAGAATCAGAAAAAAGGTAAAACTCGTGGGGTGAGATAAGAACAGTTTAATAGAACAGAAAAGGAAGGGACAATAATAATAGTATAATATACAAAACAAGTGATGCATGATGCAGTTGCTCACCACCTGCTGACTGATGCCCAGTCAGTTCCTGAGCAGTGGGCTGCCACCTCCCAGCCAACTCCCCCCCCCAGTTTTATTGTTTAGCATCATGTCATGTGGTATGGAATATCCCTTTGGCCAGTTTGAGTCAGTTGTCCTGGCTGTGTCCCCTCCCAACTTCTTGTGCCCCTCCAGCCTCCTTGCTGGTAGGGCAGTATGAAAAGATGAAAAGTCTTTGACTTAGTCAAAGTCAGTGGTTAGTGTAAGCACTTCTCAGCAACAACTAAAACATCAGTGTTATCAACATTATTCTCATCCTAAATCCAAAACACAGCACTGTACCAGCTACTAGGAAGAAAATTAACTCTATCCCAGCTGAAACCAGGACGTATGTTTTTTAGAGCTCTGAAGTTTGGTCACAGAAAGAAAATACTAGGCACAGAAGTTAGTTCAAGTCTCTGCTATGTTTCAGTTTATTTGAAAGGGTGTATCAGACATGCAATTAAAACCCAAAACCAAACCAACAAAAAAACAACCAACCAGAAAAAAAAACCCGAAACACACTAACCCCCCAAATCGTAAATAGGGGCACATGTTCTATGTAGTCTTAAACAGTATTAATAGTAGATGAATACTCAGTTACTACAGTGAGTTGGATGGTGCATTTTACATATGTGGAATATATACTGTATATAAAACTGATTTGTCATAATCTTATAGCTGGAAATCAAAGGAGATGCTGGAACACAGAAAACTTGTAATGCTGTCTGGTTGGGCACTTGCATTATATAAAATAGAAGTAAAATTTTGTCTGGATTTTCAAAATGCTTATGTCCAAGTTAAGTGTTAGGCTTTTAGAGAAGATTGTTGTAGGAGTAAAGTAGTAGACTCTGTAGTGGACTTTCATGGATTTGCATATATGATATCAGGAAATGATTCATTAAGTGTTTGAATTACATTAGCAACGCAGGTATAAAATTTTCTGTGATCGTGTTTTGCATGTTCAGAGAAAAAATTAATTGTAGGGTTATTCTTAACATTGTAGAGATGAAGGTGAAAACCTTGTAAATGTCTATAAATCTGTTTCTGAAAGCATTTGATTTTTTTTCTCTAGTGGCCTTTGTCAAACAGATCCACAGTGTGTCTGCTAATTGATGTGTAACGAAAAAAGGTCATGCTTGGTCGTTTGCTTTATTCTAGGATTTTCTATTAGGAAGCTTTTTTCTTTTTTAAGAGGGGACATGTTCTGGGTGAAATTATTCACCCTAATATCAGGACAAGGGAAAGGACATGGCCAATTCCACCAGAATTCCTGATTTGGCACCTTCTAGAAGTGGAGTGAAGGTGCTCATGGTTCAGTTTAGCACTCCCTGAGAAGTGGTTATACAGTATGAAGTAAAAGGTGTCAGTACCAAGAAATATAGAGCAATCCTTAGTTTTGATTGCTTTAATTCCCTTTTAAGAAGATACAAAAATGTTATGCTTGCATTAATATTTAGTAATTGCTTACTTCTGTAGCCTTTCTTCTTACTAATTCTTGCTATTTGTCTACTTTCTGTATGTACAGAACCAGCTGTGCTCTTGATATAAAAAGCAGTATATGCATAAGACACATTTCCTGTTAGATGTGACTCAGCAAAATTGTATTATAGTGGTACAATCTACTTCTAACTAGGTAGAACTGCACAAAAGGATGCATTGTATAAGAGAACTTGTGGCTGATTTATGTGAATGTGTATGGAAGAAGTGATCAAAATCCTAAGATTCAAGCATACATACTCAGTTGTCATTTCCTTTGCTAGCCATGATTCATTCTTAATGGATGGCTGTATGATAATATTACGTAAAGTTTCATGGAAGAATGTTTATTTGCTTCTAGTAGTAGTATACCTAGTTCATTCATTGCAGAGATTGTATGGTGCTGACTTAAAATTGGGGCTTAGAAGCATAGTGCCCTATTTGTTACAGGGTAGTAAAACTATTCTAAAAGTAGAATTGCTTTTGGAGGGCTTTCCTACAGATCTTCATGATACAGAGTAAGCAAGTACCTTGCAAGCACTGTGGTTTTTAATAGTCCTGAGAGAAGCCTGCATATCACTTGCTTTCTAGATAGGTGATAGACATCGAGAGAGGTTTAAATACCTGGAAACATGGGATGTGGTATTTAAAGTAGGTAGATGATGTGCTTTAGTAGTAACTTCAGAAACTCAAATTGTAGCTGCCTCTGGCTTTAGTTGCAGGGTCCAAATCATGCATCCAGAATATAATCAATTGATCATAAGAAATTTAAGTGATTTGTTTATCTTTGGATAGTAGCCAAGATACAGACTGACTGAAGACTTTTTTTAGGATGGTATTTGAGAGGATTCATTCTTAATTCTTTTGTTCTGTGGCTCAAAGAAAGATTAATTTTTTTATCTAGAACAATGTCTACAGGAATGGCACTCCATTTCTTAATTTAGTTGATTTTCAGAAAAAAAATTTGTTCTTAAAAATACATCACACACAACTATGATTTGTAGGTGACTTAGTGAAGCTTTTTCTGCCATGGTAGTAGTTGAATGACTAGAGGATGATTACTGGAAGCTGGTAGTGTTATGCCTATGTGAATGTATATGCAACTATGACACAGTCGCCTTACAGCAGCTTTGATGAACAAGAACATGCGAAGATTTACTTCAGTTTAGGCAGTTATTTTCCAAGGCAGAAGAACTTACTACCACTGGACTTGTGTGTTAATTCTGCTTTGAAAATGGAATACCATATTATTAATCATTTGTCGTCAGTTCTTATTCTGCTTTGGCCACTTGAGCAATAATGGACTATTTTATACATGCCTCTTTATTGCGTGATGGTCTTAGTGTTTATGCACTGGAGATTCAGGCCTTTTAGAACACAAGGTGTTACTCACGATGAAGTATGACTGAATATCTGGGAAGTGTTGGCTTTATGGCATGTAACTTCTGAGTATGTGTTGCAATGGAATGGGAGGGTAACTGAAACAGGCTCCTAGCTGTCGTCTTTTTGAAAGAGAGCAGGCTGCTGTCTCCAGGATATTTCATCCAGTTCACAGTCTGCTTCTGAGTTTCTCTGAGAGGGAATGGCTAGAAGTATACTGGAAAGGCAGGCTATGGATTTGAATAGCTCTCCTCCACCATGCAAAGACTGTTTACCTAAAATGTAAAGAATGTTTTCCTGTCTACATGTAACTTTTTCATAATGTCTTTGTTAAAAAGAGATAGTATCTTGTATTTTAGTGTCTTAAGGAATAATGGGTGGTATTAATTCAGTAATCTAAGGACTTCTTCTGTTTTTAAATTAGAAATTATGGAAAAATCGGGTGAAGAAGGAATGCCTGATCTTGCTCATGTTATTCGTATTTTAACTGCGGAGAATATCCCTAATTTACCACCAGGAGGTGGTTTAGCTGGCAAGTGAGTACAGTACTGGAATTTCTTGAACTGTTTCGTTCACTGAAACAAATACTTTTATTTAAATTTTTTAAAGTTTTCTTATTGTAATAGCTATACTCAAATTAAAGAAAAAAGTTGGTTTTTTATATTTTAAGCTAGTTTACCTTTTGGGCTACATAAACATTTGTCATTGTTCCCATTCCAGAATGGTAAGAGGAGGCAGATTGATCATATTCTGGTATATAACATACTAGTTTAGTATTTCCATATGGCCATTTTAAAAAATAAAAAATTCTTGGCTTTTTACTGCTTTACACTTGTTAAGAACTATCAATAATGTAACCGGAATATTGAAATACCAGCTCAATTTTGCTGATATCATGTTCCCTCCACCACCTAGTGTCCATTATAAGTTTGGGTCAGTGCTCGTTTTCTCAGCAAACATTCTCATAAGGAATTTGTTGTTCTTTAGTCTTAAACTGAATGTTAGAGAAGCAAGAATATTGAACCAGGATATGCATTTTACAACTTAATCGAAATAAACATTCAGAAATGACCATGGGGTTCTGGGGAGGCTAATGATGATGTTCTAACAACCTATAATTTAAGGATTTTAATGAACAGAATTTAGGATTGCATAAACAATTGTTAATCGAGAATTCCCCAAACAGTAGGACCCATTATTGCTCCCTGGCATAGGTCATGTTGTTCCTGGAATCTTTGGGTTTTTTCCAAATATGAAGTACTGTCCTCTGAGCATTTGTGTATAGATCAATTTTCATTGCATGTACTTAGTAATAAGCACTGTTTGACATGATTATTTTTTTCTGGCCTTGAAAGTACCTGTACCTTCTGGGCCTTTTTCTCCACTTGTGTGTATTTCAGGCATTCAGAGAAGTGGCGTTGTGCCTATTCTTCTTAGTGCCTCCCAACTGCGGAATGACTTGGTGTGTTTTGGTTTTTTGCTCATTAACAACCGCACCATGTACTGCTTCATTGTTCTGGAACCTCTGCATGTAAATTCTATTTTAAATTGTTGTGACCCATGTTATGCTTTTGATGGGCTTAGATTCAGAATTAGCCTTTTGATGCCTTTCTCTCCATTTTGACTTTTAAAGTCCCGCCTCACAGAAAACTGACTTCAGGAGGTGTGCCTGCAGCTTTTTTTAAGAGAATATCATACAGTATTAAGTTACTTTTTTCTTGGCCTTCAAACGTAAGACAAAGACAGGCAATGATGTATTTAGTTAACTTTACTTGCAGGATTGAGCTCCTGAATGGAGTTTTTGAAACAGTACGACTACACAACCCAAAACCTACCATGTAACTTAAAACTTCTGTCCGAACAAGAGACTATTCTTTGTCTTGATCTCCTGTGATGTTACCAGGACATGAAGAATTCACACTTTGTCCTTCTGTTTGAACTCCAAGACCTGGCTCAAACGGGTTGCAGAAAGAGCTTGTGTGTGGCTGACACCCCTGTGTTTAGCACCAGTTATAGTTGCTCCTGGTTTTCAATATGTCTGAGCTTGAGAAACTTAATGCGATGTTACCTTCACTAGAGTATGTTTGCAAACCTTAGGAACCTCTGAAGTAGCTCCACTTCTACTGGCATTGTATACTTCCCTTCAAGCATCTCACTTGTATAGAAGCCCCTACTGGCTCATTCTTTGAGACAGGAGATTTAAAGGTGTCAACTCTGCTGTGGTCACTTGATGGTTGTGTTTTATCCTTTAAAATCGTATTCTTCAAAGACTCGCTTCTGGCTTGACTCGGATCCCCCTGTAACTTCAAATGCTGCCAAAAGAATATTCATTTGTTGCTGAAGAAAACAGACCTGAGACACCCTGACACTTGAACGTTAGTAATTCCACTCAACATCTTGCTCATGAGTTTCCACATGAAAGGAAATTACGGATAAATACACTGTTCAAAGAAAGAAAAGTAAATTGAAAAGATAGAACTCCCAAGGGCCTGAGTTTTAAGTCTGATTTAAACTGTCCGCAGTGGCTATCGGCTGCTTCTGTGGCAGCCTTGCTTGGACTGTCTAGGTGTTTTCTGTTACGTTGGTGTGAGGTGCCATTGCTCTCTGTAGTACAGGTATTTGGTCAGAATTCTGCCATTCCACCATCACTAAATGTGGAACTAAATGGTGAGAACCCTTTCTTGCATCATCTGCAAAAAGATTTGGTTTCTTTTCTCTAAGAAAATTTTCCATTAATGCTGATGGATCCCATACTAGCTCAGCCATGCCACCCTTCTAGATTTCTTTTTAAAGCATTCACTTTAACTGGTGTGCCCTTGGAGAAGTTGTTCTTTAGTGGACTTTTCATATTGGACATAATTCTTGGAAGTGTCACTGTCAATTAAATTCTGAACTTCTTTCCTGAAGCTCATTCAGACAGCCCAAAACCTTTGCGTGTGAACAAGCATAAATTGTGTATACCAGTGTCTTAAGGCTTCAAGTTGTCAGGTGTATCTGTTGTGCCTGCCTTCTGCTTGTCTTGGTGTGGTATGTCTAGATAAATGTTGATTTCATCATCGACATATATTGCCTCTGAACACATGATAGCGTGATGTCTTTTCAGTGTTGTAGGTTAGCGGTCATCCTGAGATTTGATGCATTGTCCCTCGCATTCACTGGTCCACAAACCATTTCCCAGAGTTCTGAGTATTTTTAGTAAGTAATGTTTTAAATGCTGGATCATGACTGGAAAAATATATTTTGCTGGACACTAGATACTGAAATTACCTGATTTATTGCTTTGAGAAGTGGACACACTTGCAACATTCCATTCAAAAACCAATCTCTTCTATTTTGAATGTGCTTTTGCTTGCATGGTGCGAACATTAGAACCTAGTCATACTAGATCAGACGAAGGATTATTCTAGCTCTGTGTCCTGTCCACAGGATAGCTGAAAGTAGATGCCTGGGGAAGAATATAAAACCAGGAAAATAAGTAAAATACTTATCCTATCATCATTATTTTGGTTTTCAGCTTCTTACAGCTGAGGTGCTTCCTGATCTTGAGGTAGTTTATGTACTCAGTGACTTAGAATTTCTCTTCTATGAAGTTAAATGTGGTCAGAAGGAGCCTCACCAAACTTCTAGCATCCTCGGTATTCTGGGACAGAAGGTTCTGTTGTATCAAGAGCCATCACTGTCTATTTTTGAGACATTTGCTGCTGTCTTCATCTGATGCCCTTGTGCTCTTTGTTTGGAAGAATCAACAGTCAGTGCTTATCTGCGTTCTGTAAGACATCTTTTTTATAGATGTTGGCCACTTCCAGACTTGAGGGTTTTAGTTCATGTAGTGTTTTTTGTTGTTGTTGAAGCTGTCAGTAACTTTGATCATATTTATTATAGTTGTCTGAATGTTTCCCCGTTCTTACTATGATTTGAAGATGTAGAGACATAACCTTTTTCCTCTCAGAAGTCTGTTTATACTTCAGGGTTTATTTTTTGAGAAGCTTTTTGTCTGCCTGTGAAGGTGTGGCACTGCCAGAAAAGAGTCTAGCTGATCATATTTTGGTTTTAGTGTTGTCTAGTGTCTGTTCACACCATAGAAACATCTCAGAGGTGGTATACTCTGGGCACCACACTTCAAAAGTTCATAGGCAAGTAGTAACCTGTGTATATGTAATAAAAATGGGGAAAAACCCAACTGTCTTCAAGTTCCATATCCAGAAATAAGGCAAGAAAACCAGAAAACTTGAAGAATTTTGTTACAATAAGCAAAATACAGATTTAGATGTTACTCTTGGCAAAATCTGACTATGCAGCTGGAACTTCTAAAGATGTAAAGAGGCAGACCATGAGGCATGTAAGGTAAGAAAATGTTTTGCCTTGCTTAGTCTTTACAAATATTGACTTACTGCTAAATCTCCAAACATATTGGAAGTGAGTAAAGACACTGAGACTGGGCTTCATCTTTTTAAGAGGCAGGTTAAAGGCAAAACATCAAACACTTAGAAATTATCACTGTGCTCAAACTTTAAGTTCTCAACATTTTGAAATAATTTTTTGTGTTTAATTTTTTTAAAAATTCTCTTTTTTAGGCGTAATATTATTGAAGCTGTGTATAGTAGGCTGAATCCACACAGAGAGAATGAGGGGGTAAGTTCCCATTTTGGTTGCTAAACCTCATTGTTAATGAGAACATCAAAGTAGTGTCGAACATAAAGCAAAAGTGTACATCACTGCCAATAAAGTATTATAAACACAAAATATATATTGTAGCATACAGTTCATTTTGACCTTGTTTTGGATGGATCTGATACAGAACTTTATCCTCAAAGACAGCAAACTGATACCCAATTCTGAAAGACTTTTAAAACATCTCACTGGCTACTGCTTTTTCAAACCTGTGAGGCAACAATGCAGGGGGTTTCTAAATTATAGTTTATTATTGTAAAAAATTATGATCGGCATATTCTTTACTTAACTAGCCCTTCTGTCCAGAAATAGAGGGGGCAAATACACTTCCTATTGTCTTCTGTAAGTGAGGAAGACCTTGTTACCTTTTATATTCAGTGTACCAAGACTAATATTGACTACTTTTTTAGAGTTTACACTATCCTTAAATATCCCATGTGCAGTGGTCTAACGAAAGTGTAAAGTGATTTTTTTACTTCAGTTCTGATTTCTAAAATGGCTTACATTCTTCTGCCCAGTTCCTAGTAAGTTGAATTTTAAATAGTATGTTGAAATATGGTTTATTGTAACTTTAAACCTGATTATTAGGTGGTTGTTAATATTAGTATAAAGAGTAATAACTGGTGTTCGTATCAGTTGTGGTTAAGTTGTGTTTTTTTTAAATATTTTTGGAAAACTGAAGAACTGATTAAAAACATCATTGCTTGTACACATGTTGTCATTTCCTGTACAGTTTATGTGACCTAATCTGTGAAGGTACCATTCATACTCTAATAAATCCTTTGTCATATTTTTCTCTTCTGAGATGGCTACAAGGTACTCAGGTAGTCATTACAATGAATGGTTTTGGTGAGATGTCAACTTTTATTTTAAATACTTTGAAATGATCAATTGTGTGCCTTGAGATTGCGAATATGCAGTCTCACCACAATAATAATTGTGTTTTTCCCACTGTCATCTTCTCTTGCCTACCTATATTTGTTTCATTTTTTTAAGTTAGAAAGCTTATGTAGGTGGAAGGGGCCTCTATTCTGTTAAGAGTATAGATAGAGAAGACATCTCTAACTTTTTTATTTTTTAGTATTTGTTCGTTTTTTTAGTTTGAAAATGATACAGTATACACTTTTCGCTTAACTTTCAACAAATTGTGCAACAGTACCCCAAAACCAGCTAGGCAAAATTTTGCTCTTTTCAGCTTCTTTAGTCCTTCAGGAAACTCTGCACCTCTACCAGCCTGCTATTACTTTTTTTTAGTTAGCCATAATTTTGTTCCTGCTTTTGATGTGAAGTTATTGGTGAAAGTGATTTATTTGAAGATTACATCTTAGTTTTTTTAAGTTGGTTGCTTTTTTTTTAAGAAAAAAAGGTTGTCTAATATTCTAGAAATATCATATGCCATAGTTGCATTTATGATGCATCTTTTCTAAGTCCAAATTTACTTTTCAGTAGCCATGCAAGCTTGCTGGAAGTCCTGACATATAGTACAGCATCCTTTTGTGTATTGGCTACTTCCAGGAAATTTTTGTACATCATCCATTATAAAATGAGGTAACTGAACTAGATATGCAAGTTAATTATAAAAGAATATAGCTTTAACCCTTATTACCATTAATAGCTTTGACATTTATTGCCATTAGAATCACTGGATAGTTGTTTTGAGTCCTCTTAATTTGGCTTTTCCAGTAAGAAATGTGAGCAGTACCCTCCCATCTACCTTGTAAACTTGGCCTTCTGTTGGTATTCAGTGCAAATCTCGATAATGATTTGGATGATGTGTTTTAAATACACTGGATTAAATTTTAGTTTGATCTTGTGGCAAGATGTCATTTGCAGTCAGTACCTTTTCTTCTTTCCATCCTAAGTGATTCTGACCCAGAGCAGTTTGAGAGGAGAATGCACCACTGGGTGAAGGATGCAATTGCACTTTACCAGCATGTAGGAGTTGTTATCTTACTGTCTTTTGAGGTGGATGAATTTAGTGGGCCTCATATCTGAGGTGATGAAAACATGACTTCCTTGCTAGTCTTACTTAGTTCCAGGTATATATGTGGTGATCTCTCAGTCTTTTGAACTGAATACTCTACTGCACAGGGTAGGTAAAAGGGAAGGAAGCTGTTCAGTTACTCAACATCAGACTCCCCACAATGTCTATGCACTGTGATAATGTTGCTGCACACCTCACGTTTAAACAGGAAGCAAAGGTAGGAAGGAAACATACAGTACATCCCAGTGATGACATTTCCAAGTGAGACCAAAATCTAATAATGCCCCTCTTTAAACTAGTTTGAAGCAAGAGCGGATCTTCATATGGAAAATTATGAGCTGCAGACACCTATGCTGAGTCTGCAGAGTACGAAGGTACACTGACTTGCACTTGGGAATCTTTCTCCAGGTGTAGTTAACAGTGTACATCTGTCTGTTAGAGTGTGGGTATAATGCAGAATACTGCTGTTGCTAGCTGGAAAGTCTGCCTGGGGCAGTCGTCTTCATCTGATGATTTTACATAAGGCTAGAACAATTTTTTTTACCTTGACAAAATAATAGTGTAATTAATTGCTAAAATATTAATGCACATGAGTAAAAATTTTGAAAGATGCCAAACCTCACAAAAACAACCCAAACCAACCAGATTAACTTCTGCAATTGAGAATGAGGATGTCTTCCTTCTAAACAGTCTATGTTTTAGCATTGAACAATTTAAACTAGTTACCCTGAGTTACTGTGAACTGCATCCTAATAGCTTGGCAAATAAGTTCTTAGAAAGTATATAAATTAAAACCAGGGCAGTAGCTTAGAATTTTTTTTTGTCATCCAAGCTAGTGATTGTAGAGTAACTTCTCCCAATTCTTCACATGTGCATTTTCTGAGAATCCTTAGCATATAGCCTAAATAAGGAGATGTTGTGTAGAGTGAGAGACTGAGGAGTGAAAGAGTCCTTACTACAGCAGTATTCAGAGATCACTAGTGTGGCTTCAGGTTATAGGAGTCATAAGTTTGTTTGTTTGTTTTTTCTTTTAGGGCGTCTCAGCAGAGTACAGGTATTTTGTAAATCCAGGGCTGGAGAGAGCCCTGCATTGGGCTCACAAGGAGCAACTTTGCCAGTGTTTGAGCAGAGGGGCTTCTGCTTTAAATGTTGTGCTTTATAAGTGTGAGTGAAGTAATGGAAATCTGTTACGTATGGGGGCTTGGTGCTTTCAGAAGTTTAAAGGGAATTTAAAAGAACTTCTTCATAGCTAAATAGTTGTTACCGCTATAATGGTAAAATACCACCAAGTTGTTCTAGTTAACATGTTAAAGTATTACTCTTTCTCTAATGGCTCAACTTCTTTGACCCTTTTTTTTATGTGTATTCCGAAGACTAGGAGGCTACTATCCAATTAGGCTACTTGGGTGTATATGTATCCATAAACACAAGGAACAATGTTGAAATTACAGTGTGTTAATAGTTTCAGTGGCAGTTTTTAAAGCTATGTTTGAAACCAATCATGTGCCTCTCTTGCTTTTACTAATACTATACTGTAGCACTTTGCTAAATCAAATCATATGTCATTAAGGCCTGCTACAGATAATTTAAATTTAAATGGACAAAATTCTTATGCCCTTAAACATTGTAAATCCTGTCCCTAATACATAGCAGCCCCTTTTGTATACATAATTTAACAGACTAGAACTTCTGTCAAAATTGAATGCTCATGTTAAGTATAGCTAGCTGTTTTTATGGTCAGTAGCCCTAAGTTTAATTAGAATATGAAGAAAAACAAATGCTAACTTGAATAATAATCATAGTTTTCAGGGTCCTGTTCTAGCCACACATCATTAGAGAGAAATCTGTGTTATAGTGTATATATAGTGTATAGTATAATAAAAGGGGCAGTTTCTGTCCTCCTGTTTGCCTGTGGGGTTTCTTGTCTGCTAGCACTGAGGGAGACAAGGGAAGCACTAAACAGCCTGCCATCAAACAGGGTGCAAAGCAAAGCAGGATGTGAGTTTGAATGTCAAACACTAACAGCACTGTTAAATTGACTCCTACTAGCATTGGAATTGTTTAGGAGTCTCAGGGCTGCTATCATATTGCTTATTGCTTTTACTCTTCAGTGTTGCATGGGAGCAAAAGTATTCACTTCATTCTGCCAAAAGAATTTTTAAAGATCTGAATATTGTGAAATGTGGAGATTCAGGGTGTATGTTTGCTAATGTCAACCTTGGAGCAAAACTGATAGGGTGAAGGAACTATTGAATTTAGATGTTCTCTGAACTTTAAAAAAACTGGAATTCTTCAGCTATGCTGCCTTGTTTAATATTAGCTAGATAAATACAGAAGTAGTATTTTTTTTTGTCAAAACCTAAGAAATAGGATACATCTGTAGCCTCATCTTGATGCCCTGAGTTTTCACTGACTTTGTGCTCATGAGGCATTAGAACAGTCCCATTTCATACATTGAAACTACCTCCTTTAACTTGCTTCTCCTCACGGGGCTCTTGAAGAGCTATCTGAATATGAAAATGCTAGTACATGGGAGTCAAAACATCTCAAATGAAGACCAGCAAACCACACTAGGAGTATGTCTCTATGCAACAAATTAAGCTTAGAGGGATAGCTTTATATGCAGTAACGTTAATTTTTGTGGTAAAATTGTCCCCTTCTTAACTTAGGCTGTGCTAACCGGTGTTTCTATTCCAGTAACATTACAGCATCCAAAATCAAAACCCAAGATATTGTCTTAATACTGCTATTAGCCTTGTAAATGAGTGACTGCAACATTTGTAGTTTATGAAGCTTTTGGACTAGATGACAATAAAATGAGGTCAGCGTGAGAACAAGGCAGTCTGGATTTTGCTTCTAATGTATTGCAAAATCTGCCAACTTCCAGAGATACAGTTGCGTTTGTCTAGCTTGATAACTTGCTAGATATTAATAATTTAAATGTACTATTCCCTTAAAGCAACAGTACTGCTCTAGCACTTAAAATACCTAGTAGCAGTGTCAGAGCACTGTAACAGATGTGCAAGTCTATCACAAAAAAACCCCTACAAACCCCCCAATTTTTTCAACTGAAGGCTTGTAGCCAAATAGGTGGTTTGCGGAGGAGACCTTCATTCCTTAATCAGTGCTTGTTACTCAGATTTTGTGCTATAGATTTAGATTTGACTTTAAATAACTGTTCTACCTGTTAATTTTTCTAGGCAATACACATCTGCCACGAATAGTCTTATGTTGTTCAAACACCACCACGCCTGGTGCTGATAAGTAGCTGCTTGTTTCTTTTATGGCAGCATCATGCTTGCAAAAATCAGGGACTGTTTTCTAAAACACTCTGAGCATTTACTTTGATGTGATGCTTCAACTAAACTGCTAGCAGTAGAGTCCTCTATTCTCTTTAAGTTTTTCACAGAACTGTGTTGCTATTGGCTGTGCAGAAATTCACAATTAAAAATGTTGACCTGATGGCTAAAGAAGCTTAAATTTTCAAATTTTTCACTGACGGCTGACCAAAGTTGTGGGGATTATCAGCTATATTCATCAAAAGACAGTTTGAATCAAGATGGGGTTAATTGAGAGGAGGTACCATGCTGACACTTGCTCAAAATAAATAGAAATGATTAAAAATGCTGGTTTAATAGGTATAATTTCTTAAATTATTATGTTGTATAAAATAGGCAAACATGGATGATACTGTTAGAAGATGTATGTTGCTAATAAGGTGGTTTATATCCAAATAGAGCAAAGTTGATGTTTTCTCAATCAGAAAAAAAGTTTTGGTTTTTTTTGGTTTGTGGTTTTCTTGTTTTGTTTTTTTTTTAATGTCGTTAGAAAATATTATAGTTTAACTACTGATTTTTTTGGGGTCTTGAATCTTAAAAAAAGGACCCTGGCGAAGCCGAGGAAAGTGGAACGCAGGGAAAATTGGTGGAAGCACTCAGGCAAATGAGAATAAATCATAGGGGGAACTACCGCCACCTTCTGGAAGAGATGCTGACTAGTTACAGGCTAGCTAAGATGCAGGAAGAGTGCACTGCTGAATCAGCTGCAGCATCTACTTCAGATACTCATGCTGGACCCAGTGACCCCGTACCAGACACCCACACAGAATCTGGGAATCACCTTGCTGAAATACAGAGCTCAAACGAAGATTCAGGGATGAATGAGATGAGTGATAAACAGACATAATGTTTTACATAGTGGATTTAATGCTTTGCTGCACTTGGCCTATTTTCCTTTGTTTAGATCTCAACATTTGTCATGTCTATCCTAGAAGTCTGTTTGTTTTTACTTTAGTTATTTGTACAGATTTGTTTATACAAAGCTCTTTTTTTCCATAGAAGTTCAACTACTATGGTATATTATAGTAATTGCATCTTATGTTGCGTAGCAAGCAGTTAACTTCCCATTTGAGACTTTGAATTTTTTTAAATCCTGTGACACCAACAATAGGAATCTAACATGATAATGCAAAAATAAATTTTAAAACTTTTTCTTTTAAGCCCGTTCTTAAATAATATTGATGGTGTATGTTTGCTAATTGTAAAGTAATTCGCATCACAATTGTATCTTTTGTGCAAATTAATTGAATTATACAAATTCTTCACTCTTTTTTTTCCCCCCAGCATCATATACTGCATGTTTGTATTTGAATTGTGTATAGTTTATATTACCACTAAATTACAAAAGCTATTACTTTTTAGGTTGTCACTTGTTCTTCATGAAATATGTTGGATTTTTTCCAATTTAGATTGTATCCACTGTTCACCGTAAATATCGATTTTTCTAGATGACTGTATTATTACTTCGCAGGTTGTAGTATAACACATATCCAGAAATTAAAATGTACTTAGATTTAGTACTTAGTGTCAAGTTCTAAGAATTTGTGTTTAAGTGAAAATAAAGAATATGCTGTGGAATAATATCTGTATGCATATTGACTCTTTTAAGCAAGTAATAAACTTCCTTTGAAATGCTATCATTCCGACATGACTTAACTTTTCATAGCTTCTGATATTAACTTAATGATGTTCATTAGTTTCTACAAATACTTGAGTCGTTTCTCAGGTTCGAGTTAAACATCAGCCATATAAATGAATAAACTGGCTATTCTACCTAAGTTTACCTTCTACCAAATATTTTCCTTGTTTTTTGGTGTACCACACATGTATGCATGTGGATTTGGGTAGATCAGTGATGATACTGGGAATTTACAGTGGCGGTAACTAATCTGCTAATAAGTTAAATATGGATTTCTTCTCAGCAGTCAGTTCATAATATAACACTTGCACAAAAATTTCATTGTTCAAAATAGGTACAAATATCACTGCTTTAATGAAAAAGAACCATGGGAATTTCTTGAGGACCAGGAATACCTGAAGGGCCGAATTCCTTAATATTTTACAGATCTATTTTTTGTAGTCCATGGATGTAGTATCTATGATTTAGTACAATTTTAGATAATACTTGGTTTTAAGTCTTTATGCTATAGTAGCTTTACTGGGTTCATGTTTTTATAAAAGTAAATTCCTTCATGAATTTGAGGAACAGAGAATGTTTATGTGTGGAAGCAGGCAGGTATGGAAAAAAAGGAAAATGTCATCTGTCTTACACTAGTATTCTACTTAATTATGCCACTGAAATCCAAAGTGCAACAAAATGTTTTCATTTGTATTGGTGAGTAGTAATATTTCTCCTCTTCTCTTCCTGTAGGGTGCTGGAGATCTAGAAGATCCGTGGTAGCCTTACAAATCTACTAAAATGCTTTTGATTCTGAAAGGGGGAAAAAAAACTTTAAAATCTGTTTTCTTCAATACAAGGGAAAAATTCTGGTGGATTTCCAACATTTTGTGAAACGGGCAGAAAGATATTAGAATTCTCCATCATTCATTCATTTTTGTGTTTTCTGATATTGCCACTCTTAGCATTGCCTGTACTACAGTATTCTTACCAGCCTCAGGCATACTGATTACATCCGTAATGAACTTTGGCCCTAAAAGGAAGCAAGGAATGATTCTCTCAGCAGATGGATATATGTACCTGAGGTGCATGGGATTGTAGGTGTACTCTGAAGATATGCTATGGCTAAATGAAATGTGCAACACACAAGCGTTGAGAGAGTACAAGTAATTGTTTGAGACGTTACTTATTTCACTTTACTGAGTTGGAAGGCTTTGCAGCTCTGTGGCTTGGAAGTAATTTCAATTGGGCAATACACTATCAGATGTGTATTTTATTTTTTTTTAAATTTTCCAGTTTTACCTGTATTACCAGACCATTAGGTTTCCCTGCGGTGTCCAAATTGTGATACGTTGCCTACTGCTTGCTTGAAGATAAGTGTATTTGGCAATAATATATGAAGATTCTAGGCATCTAAAAACCGTAAGAATTTTACGCATGTGTACAACACACCCTTAAACTCTTGCTAGAGAAAATCTTTTAAAACCAAACTGATGAATTTATAGTTAGTAGTGACTTGCTTTGACATCTCTCACAGCTGCAGGTTTTTTAAAAAATGCTGAAAATTTGCCTTTATTATAATGTAAATTGTGATTATTTTTTTGTTCTATATGTGGTTTTCTATAGTTTTTTGATTTTTTTCAGCTTAAGATACAGACAGAAGTCTTGTGTAATATGGGTATAATTTTTAATTGTTTGCATTATTTTCAAAGTTCAAATTATCACTTTGAGATTACTATAAATACACTTAAAATTATCTATTTTAAATTAAGGAAATATTAGAGATATTTTCATGGGTTCAATGACCTTTCATTTTATAAGTAATGGGCATGGTACAGAGTGGCTGTCATGTAAGGTACTTGAAGATTCTTAGTTTAATTCTATTTTTGCAATAACCTTGACTTTTTTTCTGACTTCTTTGAGTTGTGCATGTAATGAGTCCAGTAAATGCTGAAAATGGGGAAGAGTAAAGTATTTATCTAAAATAAAAGCTATTGGGGAGGGGAAACAATGAATGTATCCATCTGTACATGATTTACATGCTGTGGATGCCTTGTAAACATTTTCCTATTTGTTTAAACTGTGTTTCAGCGAGGATGTAATTGCCCTTGTGTGTAGTTTTAAGCTAATGACAGTCATCAACTGGTTTTGTGTGAAATGGAATTCATGGTATTTTTCTGTAACTTTATCCCCATGGTGAGTCTGTAACAACCACATGCTCTTTCATACTGGTGCGGAAGGCCAGCTTTCCCAATCATTTTGATTCACTGTGTACCTGATTTTTTTTGGTCTAGAGAGGATTATTGCCACAGTATATTTTATTTATTCATTAGATTTTAGCCTTGTAAGTTAAAGTGTTCTAAATGATGATGTTAACAGGTATTTGTCCCTTTACTGGTTTTTTTGGGGGGTTGTTAAAAGATAGGGAATGAAGAATGCAAAATGGTTTATTGTTCAGACTGTCCGCTCTGGTCCAACCCTGTACTGATAGTACCTTCCCAGTATGATATTGTGATGTTTCATACAATACAGTGAACATAACCAACTTGTTATCTTCAATAAAGGATTGCTAAAACAGTGTAATATGCTGTATATTTTCTTGAGAAGAATTTATCAAGAAGATGCTAGTCTTCTATATAAAAAGACAACCAAATAGGATTTATGAGGGGTTTCTTAGGGATAGATTCGTGTTTGTTCTCTAGCAAATGCGGCTCTTTTGTCACAATAAGCTGGAAGTCTCAAAGTGGGCTTCTCTGTGGGAGACAGAAGAGTACAAACAACATTTAGAGCTCATAGGGCTAATCCATCCCAAGTTCAGCTGGAATAAATCTTATTCCAGCTATGGGAGAGCGTTCATTTAAAGTCTAAAAATTCAGATTAAACTTGACTTTTCAGTCAACTCATTTCTTGAAGTTCCTTAAAGATCTGAGGTTAGACCTAAAAAGCTTTACTTTTGTACAGTGTTTATAGAAATTTCTCTAAGGTTAATGCTCTCATGTTAAAACTTCTACTTCAATTCTAATACCTTGTTCCACTGGTAAGAGTTGTGGTACTCCACAGGCTCCAGTCCTATGAACGCTTACATGTGTGGGTTTTTTACATCATATGGATAGTCTCCCTGAAATAAAAGGGTTTATGCTTTTATTACATAGAAGTGAAGCATGCACATAGGTTTTTTCAAAGAGAGGGACCATAGCTTGCAAAGCTACAATGCAAAGACATTTTTTTTTTTTTCCCATAGATTAGTACTGCTTTCTGTTCTGGATTCTGAATTCTAATCATGGTTTTAGTTTAGTCAAAATACTGTTCAGATTTCAGCAGCCTGGGAAAAAAAACATGCTTGTTGACTTTGTATTCTTAGTGTGAGAAGTCTGAATGTTTGATAAAATTTGTTCATGTATTTGCCTTGTCAATTTTAACATTTATTTTAAAATTATGTTCTCTTAAATATATTGCTACCTGCTAACTAACATAAAGATATTTCTGTAGAATGTTGACAGCGGGGAGTGTCTCTTCCACCTCAGGTCTTTCTGACATGTCAAATTCAGTGATTCTTTTCTTATTATTTTTATGACTTTTCCTGTATCGGAGACAAAGTAGTCCATGTCAGTTCTCAAATCTGCTCTCTGATAATCTTGACCAAAATAAAGATTTGTTTTTAGGTGATCCTCATTAACATGTTAAATGGAGTAGGCAATAAAGAAATGGATGCAAATATAAGTGGTGTCATCCTGACCTCCTTAAAAGGCTCATATGAGAGGTTAACTACAATGAGAGTCTTGTCTTAATAGACTGGATCTTCACGTGCTTATTTGAGGTTATGCAAACCTTTGCAGGACTTGGGGAAAGGATCCATATTTTTCATGGCCCTTATGTGAATCTGATGCTGATGTTGCTAATTAGGTGAAGGAGTTAAAAAAAAAAAAAAAGCCCAAACAAATTGTACACTCGAAATAGGTAAGATGTCAATTTTTTTAACGCATCGCAGCCTAGCTATTAATAGCTACATAGCTTCTTGGTATCATGTATAAAGTGAAGTTTTAAGTCAGCCACTTAATCTGTGAGCTTTCTTACACTGTCAGCTATAATCACCAGCTTAAATCTTAAAAAGTAAAATTAGTCCCAGAAAACCAGTCATTTTTCTTTGGCACTTTAAAGGTTCATAGTGGAAGATCAATAGGAACTCGAACGTAGTTACAGCATTGAACCAAGCTTTAGTGGGCAATTTTTACTTTTGGAAGATGAGGCAAAAAAAACAGAGCTGCCTGACTTTAGGTATCAGGTGTATTCTGGCAGAAAAGCCACAGTGCCAAGCAGTTTTTAATCTGTCAACTAATTTGGGTGTTGTTAGGCTAAAAAGCAAACTTCAGATCTAAGGATTGTCTACTGAAGACATGTTGCTTTTAGCTCTTTATAGTTGTTTTTAGCTCTAAAATAAAAATTAAGTCAGAAGGAGGTGGCTCCACTGGTGCAGGTGAGGAACTACATGGGATGCTCCCAGAGATGAAGGCAATTTGACAAAACCACGAGAAAGTACACAAGTCACTGAATTTTTGCAGTATAATCTAGGTAAGTATGCGATTTATGCAGCTGAAACTCCACCTGGGGTCTCATGTGTCTTTGTAATCCCTTTCTCTGTGTGCCAGTCTGATCTTGTCTGGCTCATGTTTATTTGGACTGTTGTACAGATCTGGCTTGGCTATGCTTTGCTTGTACCATTTTGTATTCCTACCTAGCTGCTTCTCTGTTGATCAAAAGACAAGTAGCTTTTTCACTTTAGCATGGCTGCGCCTCCTGTCTGTGTTTAGCTCAGTGCTTGAGGTCATCTCTCATTTCTATCATTTCCTTTGTTACATGCTTAATTGGTGCTGCTGTGCTTTGCTCTTGCTCTTTTTACATCTGAAAGGTCATGTTACCCCAAATACCTTATCTTTACTTCTTCAAAAACCATCTTAAAGCTCTCCTTTGCTGTGATGCCTGGATTTAAAGACTGATTTGGATTATTGAGAACTTTTCTCCATTGATCAGTACTTCCTGCTTCTGTCCTTGGCTGTCCTTAGTTGTCTATATGCAGCTTGACTAGGAATTCCCGACAGAAAAAGCTTTGCTGTACTGTTGCTGTGATTAGCAACTGTGAATTAACATCAACTAATGGTTGCATCAGCACCTGTTTTTAAAACTTGCCAAAGACTGATAAGGATTCAAGTCATGGAAGTGGGCTTTTGTAGGAGAAAAAAACAGACATTCTCCATCAGTTTGGTAATCTTTCCCCGAAAGCAGTTGCTCTTCCTGGTAAAGGAAGAAAACCACTGTGTAGTAGGAAGATGCATTCTGAAGACCTGTGGCAACTAATGGAAACAGTGTTGTTGGGAATAATTTTTTCCTGTTTTTTCAAATCTATTTTGGAAAGGACTGTTACCCTGGGTTTCTGCTTTCTCAGACTTTGGGAATTCAAGGTGAGTTGTGGGAAAGTTTGAGGCTAGGTTGTAATAGTGTTTGGTGTTCTAAGGACTCTGCCTTTGACCTTTAAAAAGTTGGAAACAATCCAATTGAGTCTGCTCATTAAGATCTTGGAAGTCAGTCTGGGCTGTAAATATAGAAATACTGGTTTTTCTGGCCTTTTTCAGGCAGCTTCTGGATTCCGTTGGGTAGTTACGGGGTGTTTTCAAACGTATTTTTCAGAGAACTTCTATGCAAAGTTATGTCAGAAAATGACCAAATGGGATCTGCTTTTATCACTTTGAAAGAGCTGCAAAGCTTAAGTGAAGGAAATTGGACAGAAAATCATAGAATGAAAATTCTGTGTCTTGTCAGATAAAACACTACTTTCAGGAGTTAGTGTCCAGAACTTAGAAAGGGTACCCAAAAATATTTGGGTATGTTATATTCCTTGCAAGAGTATGTATTTCTCCTTAAAAATAGAACTGCCGTTTTAAAGAATGTGCTAAAAGAGAAGCTGGTGAAAACATACCTCTCTACACTGATGTATTTTAACCACTTTGGGGCGGGGGGCTGAACATGTAGTTTAGTAAATATCCTACATTTAGAAGTTAGTTGGAAACTGAAGTAAATGCATACATGTTAAAGTCTGATTGCATTAATTTTTTTTTGTAAGGAAACTTCTTAACACTATTCCCATCAAATTCATCCTGTGAATATCATTTCTGTTTTGGCAGGTTACTCACAGGCAAAAAGATGGATGTCTGCTTAATAAAATAATCTACAGTATTTAATTTGTTGCTCTTAGGAGAAACTGCGGAATGTGTTCTGAGATTATTTTTTTTTTTGGATCCTTTATCCAATGGTCAGCTTCAGTTCATAAACACATCTATGTTTAAAGGTGCAATATGGATTTTGGCCTGGGTATGTAAAGTGGATGTGTTTTTCTAGTGTGGTTAAAATAATGATAATAATGATGTCTCAGTTTAGAGAGCAGAGAATGTGTGAAATCAAACCAAAAGACGTTTTCCAGCTCTCCCAAATCTGCATTTAATTTGGAAGGTTATAGTTGTAGGAAATACTCTGCTAATGCAAACAATATGAGAAGTGATTAGAAGTGTGGTGCTTTACAACAAATTCTCAGTCTCTATTTTTGGTCATGGACACCTTTTTTCATCATACTGGGTGAGAAATTTTTAAATGGTGAAGTATATTTTACATTCATCTCTTCATTCCTACTTACCTTAAAAACATTTAGCAAGTTCCATGCTGTTGCTTCAGAGATTACAGTTACTGCATTTAAATTCCCACTCAACTTATTAGTGGGAAAAAAATGCAGGGATCCAAGTGTGTGAGTAATTGTGGCAACTTTTTTTACATGCAGTTATTCTATTTCAAGTGTTGCTTCTGTGAACTAAATGAAAACAAAAGTTATATCTTGTAGATATAACTTCTAATATGGTCTTAGTAGCTCCTGTGCTTTGAACTGCATTAAATAAAAGGTTTTGGATGAAATTAAGGAAATGGAGAAAAAATTTGCAAAATGGGTATTGTTATCACTGACTTAAAGATGTTGTACCCCTGTCTTTCTATTCAGCCTTCAGTACTCAAATGTTTGGAAGATGTTGTTAAAATGCAAACTGTTTTTGTTCTGAGTGGATTAGAGTCCCACTGTACTCAGTACTACAGAGTCCTAGACAGCATGGCAGAGCTAAAAGCATGAGAATTATGAGACCGTGCCTCTGTGATGGGTTAACCCTGGCTAGATGCCAGGTGCCCACCAAAGCCGTTCTATCACTCCCCCATCCTCAGCTGGACAGGGGAGAGAAAAATATAACGAAAGCTTGCGGGTCAAGATAAGGACAGGAGAGATCATTCACCAGTTACCGTCACAGGCAAAACAGACTCAGCTTGGGGAAAATTAACTGAATTTATTACAAATCAACCAGAGCAAGGTAATGAGAAATAAAACCAAATCTCAGAACACCTTCCCTCCACCCCTCCCTTCTTCCCAGGCACAACTTCACTCCTGGATTTCTCTACCCCCCCCCCACCCCCCCAGTGTGGGACAGGGGGATGGAGATGGGGTTTACGGTCATCACACGTTATTTTCTGCCGCTTCATCCTCCTCAAGGGGAGGGCTCATCACACTCTTCCCCTGCTCCAGCGTGGGGTCCCACCCATGGGAGACAGTCCTCCATGAACTTCTCCAGCATAGGTCCTTTCCATGGCGTGCAGTCCTTCAGGAGCACACTGCTCCAGCGGAGGTCCCCCACGGGGTCACAAGTCCTGCCAGAAAACTTGCTCCGTGGGCTCCTCTCTCCACAGATCCGCAGGTCCTGCCAGCAGCCTGCTCCAGCACGGGGTTCCCACGGGGTCGCAGCCTCCTTTGGGCACCCACCTGCTCCGGCGTGGGGTCCTCCACGGGCTGCAGGGGGACAGCCTGCCTCACCATGGTCTTCACCATGGGCTGCAGGGGAATCTCTGCTCCGGTGCCTGGAGCATCTCCTCCCCCTCCTTCTTCACTGACCTGGGGGTCTGCAGGGTTGTTTCTCTTGCATGTTCTCACTCCTGTCTCCTGCAGCTGTTTTTCTCTGTCCCAACTTTTTTCCTTCTTAAAAATGTTATCACAGAGGCGTTACCACCATCGCTGATTGGGTCGGCCTTGGCCGGCAGCGGGTCCGTCTTAGAGCCGGCTGGTATGGGCTCTCTCGAACACAGGGGAAGCTTCCAGCAGCTTCTTACAGAAGCCACCCCTGTAACACCCCTCCCTGCTACCAAAACCTTGCCACACAAAACCAATATAGCCTCATATAATGAAGGACAGACACTTGCTTTAATTATCCTTGGGGCAGGGGGAATGGGTATGTGTGGTAGTTGTCACTCCACTACTTGAATGATTGGGGGGAGTGGGGGTCGGGATTTAAATGCACTGTGTGAATACTTGCTGAATGTGGGATTATGTTTTTCTCTGGTTCACCAGTATAAACAAGCTAAGTGCCTGAAACTGTTACGCAGATACATAATGTGATATATGCCAGCTGAAGAGCCCACACAGTTCAGTGGATTCATTAAATTCAAAATAGAAAGGCTGGTATTCACTGCAGGCAATGCTTTCTTCACCTTTCACCAAGCAACACTTTCACCCTCCTAACTGGATCCTTGAATGCCAAGTGATTCTGAAACAAAACTTGGTTTACGTGGTGTTTAGAGGTTAGTACTTAGAATTAGTTTTTAGCAGTTCTAACTTATGGAAAGTAAGGATTGTCTTCAATTTCAGTCTTTGTATGTTCAGGTGAATACAAAATTTGAGATTAAGTTCTGCTACCTATGTCCACGCTGAATGGTACGTATATCTTTGGAAATGGCTTCTTAGAATTGTGAAATGTTTCCTTGATGCAGAGGTCTAGTTTGTGCTGGCCAGAGAGCCCCTTCCTTGAATATAGAATCTTGCATGTACCAGCTCTTGCTGTGGAGCATGCTAGGTCAGTCCACCTGAATCAGAGAATTGGGTTTGGGTTGTGTTTTTTTACAGAAATGTGTACTTCCAATTCTTTGGTTTCACTCCCAGTGTTCACATTGATTTTTACACACTCTTGTGTTCCTGTTGCTGGACTGTTATGGTCCAATGTGGAATCAATGAACTATTGGTCACAAACAGCCATTGTAAAAGCCTTGGGATGCAATTCAGTACTACAGAGTGAAGCTTTCTGTACAAAGACCGGGGATTTCTGATCTGAACACCAAGTCACTCCTGAGTTTATAGCCATCAAAACTTCAGTAGTAGTCTTTCAGGGTTTAACACTATGCTGAACATTCCCAGCTCATACAAGGGTAAAATCAAGGTCTGGGTCTTTCACTGGCAAAGGTTTTAAAGACTAGGCTGGAAAAGAAAATTCTTTGAAAATTGTCATTCTCTAGGACAGAAATGTGGATGAATGGATGAATGCTGTGAAGGGAAGAGTGGTAACAGTGTAAACTGAGAAGGGTGCAGTTATGTGAGTGAGCTCCATCCTGGAGAGGTAACAAACCTAGAGTTTACTTTAAAGTAATTTTTTCTATGGATGCATGACAGTATAGTGTTTGATCCTCTGTAGGGGAGGGTATCCAGAAGGAGTCAACTCTGCATTCTTGCAGCTATGATAACAGCAAGAATTAGAGAATAACTGTTTTCATTAAAAATAGTAGGAGAAGCTAGCCATGCTGATCACCCATGGGAGGCAGGGGCTAGGTACCCCCTTCCCCTGAAACCTACCCCTGAAATGTCATGTGGGCCAAGCAGTAGCTAATTACAGCTTTTAATGCCATTAACTTTTAATCACATAGTCCATTAGTGGACTAAGACTATTAAAAAAAAAAAAAAAAAAAAAACAAACAAAAAACCTCACCAAACCACGTCATGGCATCCCATGCAATTACATTTTGCCACCTCCCAGGACTTCAGACTGCAGGTTGATGGCAGAACCTCATGTATGCTCAGGGATGCCCAGGATAAAAGACACTGCGTCAGAAACTTGTTCCTTGAGAGCATCTCTCTCAAAGGCTGCCCTCTGTGTCAAGGAAGGACTTTCTTAGTGCTGAATGAAACACAGCTTTAAAGGTCAGACTATCCATCAGTCTTGTGGGAGCCACTGAGGAAAAACTGCCAACCATAGTGTTTGCCTCTTTATATGGGTGTAAAACTTGCCCTGATTCTGTAAATAATGAGTTTTTATTTAGAGGTGAAGTGCATTATGTCAGACCAGTTCCAGTGGTAACAAACCATTTAATGAAAAAGCATTAAGCAAGAGAACTTCTTAACGATAAACATCTTCCTATACTTAGCACATTAGGGTGCTTAATCACCCCTCTGTTTTCAGTGTAATTTGTATGGTATCGAGTAACTGGCAAGCTACTTGGCATTTGTATAGCATCAAACAGCAGACTACTTAGTCAGTCAGTGCATCTAAATAATTACATATAAGAAATACTTGTAGAAATTAACCCCTCGATCTTATAGAAATAACCATGGCAATCTGTGTGGAGATAGCAGCTATTACTGCCCACATACTGATTCATTTTGTTTCCATATCTAACACTGAGGTAAACAGTAACTGGCACAGAATATGAAGTGTTTTCTTTACTATTTAATGTTTTTCAGTCGATTCTGCTAACGCAGTTACACTGGCTAGTTACTCCTGCTAAACTATAAAATTGCTCAGGAGGGAACCATTTCAGAATTGCTTGAGAGGAAGCCAGAAGCATAATTCCTGCATACATAAAATGTATTTTAAAAGGAAAAAGTTAAAGCTCAGTGGGAATTGTTGGTGACCTGCCTCTCTTAAGATGAAGTTTACAGTTTCCCTTTATCAAATAATTTTAAGGCGAGCAACTCCTCAAGATGAGGAGAGAAAAAAAATAGGTCTAGAATAAAAACAAAATACCTGTGTGGTTTTATTTTTAGTCTAATAGGAAAAGCATATAGGAGGGGGTACCAGATTCTCGGGCTTGTTCTGCAGTGTCTGTGGTAGTTGATTGTCCCAACTTATTTTAAGCTCCTTGGCTGTATTTTCCATCCAGGTTTTCTAGAAGAATTTTTAGTATTCAAGGTCCAGGTGTCCAGCATAAGCATACCTGTGCTCCACTGGTACCTGCTGTGCTTCAGCTCTTCTTACGTAGCAACGGAGAGTTGATATGAAATACCATGGAAGTCTGACTGTAAGCAGGGTCAGTCTGACTCTAAACACCGTACGTTTACCAAGACAGCTACTTCGTAGTTTCTAGGATGGTTTATGTTCTGGTTTAACCTTAAAATAGAGTCTGTCCCCCTATCTTTGCATGCCCTGTAGCCACTGGAGGAGGGTTGAGGTAGTGCACACAGATTCATCTATGCATGGCCTCTGGCTCCTGCACGCTGTGTTTATCTACCACAGCAGCATAATCCTCCTTTTTCAGCTGGATGCTTGGCAATTAAGATGTGGTCTGTCCTACTTAAAGTATAAGTAAGCCTTTACTGTTTACTTGGGGATCACATTAGGACAAGAGGGGCTCTTCTGAAGACACAGTTCCTGCACAGGAGGGTTTGCAGAGCAGGCGTTGGCTGTTGTGCTCCTGCAAGGTGCTTGAATAAGGGGAAAGCAACAGTTCCCAAACCACAGGCATGGAGAGCAGGGGCAGCTTCTGACTACTGAAATATTAAATTGGCCTTTATCAGTTGTAAGAAGTACGCATAGGGAGGGTAACTTCCCTATATCTCTAGATCAAGTGCACGTGTCCACGGAGGCAATTGCCACCGCTAAGTTTACTGGCTTAAATATAAAAGTGAGGGCTGAAATACCTGGAACCAGAGTTTCAACAGTGTTTTGGGTAGTAGTGATGTAGGACTTTGGTGAAGTGGGGTTAGTCCCTGATCCTGATTCATGCGTGATTGGGGGTAAGCTGTTAACAGAATTTAAACCCTCTCCCTGTCTTTGGTTCCAGCAGCATTTGTGGGTGTGAGACTTAACTGCTTGCTACTCCCAGAAGTGAAATGATAGGACTTTCTCCAAGGGACGGGTAGGAATTTACTAAAACAAATGAGAGATATGAAGGCTACGATTTGACTGAAGAGCTGCTCTGGCAAGTGGTTGTACTTTTGTGTCCTGGCCCCTCTTCCCACCTCCCCTCTTTTCCTCCTCTCTGTGTGGGCTGGCTGAAGCATTGGTGTGGTCTCATGGGGACCAGGTGGACTAGGAGTAGAACTGTTTGAAGAATGAAATTGGGGTGTTTTTCCCAGCCAAATCTTTCCCAATCCAGTTTGCTGCACAGCTGCTTAAATACTTCACCTGGCACATGGCAGGGGGCAATGCAAG